>NC_057861.1:300595967-300760967 GCF_019393635.1 Dromiciops gliroides | reverse complement strand
GGACTTTCCGCCATGGCATGGCATGAACTGTGTCAATTAATTGAGAAAATAAATATTTGAAAATGCCAAGTAAGAGTTTCCATAGCTTCTAGGAAGATTTTAAAAGCTTAGCTTCACAGCAACCTCAGGCAGATTTGCTCAGTTGGGGCTTCTTGGTATTTGAAATTCCTGGCCTTAAAACCTGACCAATTTGAAGCTAACTAGACCTTTAGAAACAGTCTGTCTGAATTCTGAGAGATTTGCCCAGGAACCTTAGTTGGGAATGCAAGAAACCTTAGCTCTCAATGTAATAAATACCCACACTACAATGCTCCCCATGTGGTATTCTTGTTTCTCTGCTAGAGTTTTCTGAGTTCTCAAATAACATAATTTGGGATTTTGGAGGCTATTCTACTTCTTTATGTTTGTATATGTACATATATACATGTGTATTATATATATGTATATGCATGCCTCTTCTTAGATTGTACCACCTGGTACCCCCTGAAGGTTGGGACAGTGCATCCTGGAAGCAGTGCCTCACTTTAAGAAATAGGATGGTAAAATGGACAGACAGAAAAAGATGCAGACCATAGAAAGTTTCTTTGGTGACAAGGAAGACCAAATTATACCCTCAGAAGAAGATAACAAAGTCAAACCTCCTACATTCAAAGCTTCCAAGAAAAATGTGAATTGGTCTCAGGCCATAGAAGTGGTCAAAAAGGACTTTGAAGATAAAGTAAGAGAGGTAGAGGAAAAAAGGAGAGCTTATAGAGTGGAGGGGAAGATGGGGGGAGGAGCGGGGGAGTGAATAAGCCTTACTCCATCAGAATTGGCTCAAAGAGAGAATAACGTACACATTCAAGTGGCTATAGTAATATATCTTGGCCTGGGAGGAAGTAGTTGGGGAAGGGGATGGGGAGGAGGGGGTGAATGAAGGGAGGGCAGTTTGGGGGAGGGACAGTCAGAAGCAAAACACTTTTGAGGAGCGATAGGGTAGAAGAGGATAGAAAATAGAGTAAATATCATGGGGAGTGAATAGGATGGAGGGAAACACAGCAGTAGTAGGGAAAATGTTGAAGCAGAGGCAAGAGCAATGGATGGTGGTGGTGGTGGTGGTGGTGGTGGTGGTACTTACTTTGCTGGGCTATTGTGAAGCCAATTCTTTGTCAGGTATAAGGTACTATATAAATGTTAGCTAACCACCACCACCACCACCACCACCACAACAACAACAACAACAATAAAATATGAATTTTGTAAAAAGAAGAAAAGTTCATTTCCCCACCCTTAGGATTATACTAAGTTTTGCTGGGTAGGTTCTTCTTGGTTGTAATCTTAGCTCCAGAATGTTATATTCCAAGCCCTTTGCTCATTTAATATGGAAGCCATTAAATCTTGTCTGATGCTGACTGTAGTTCCATGATATTTGAATCATTTCTTTCTGGCTGCTTGTAATATTTTCTCCTTGATATGGGAGCTCTAGAATGTGGATATAATATTCCTGGGCATTTTCATTTTTTTTTCCGGAAGAAGGTGATTGGTATATTCTTTCAATTTCCATTTTAACATCTAGACTTATGATATTAGGATGGATTTCCTTTATAGTTTTTGAAACATGATGTCTAGGCTCTTTAAAAAACATGACTGATGTATAATAATTCTTAAATTACATCTCCTTGATCTATTTTCCTGGTCAGTTGTTTTCTTCTGATGAAGCATTCCACATTTTCTTCTATTTCTCATTCTTTTGATTTGAGTTTATTGTTTCTTGATGTCTCATGGAATCATTAGCTTCCACTTGCCTAATTCTCATTTTTAAGGAATTATTTTCTTCCACAAGCTTTTTGTACTTCTTTTTTTTTTTTTGTGAGGCAATTGGGGTTAAGTGACTTACCCAGGGTCACACAGCTAGTATGTGTCAAGTGTCTGAGGTCAGATTTGAACTCAGGTCCTCCTGAATCCAGGGCCGGTGCTCTATTCACTGCGCCACCTAGCTGCCCCCAACTTTTGTACTTCTTTTTCTCTTTGGCCAATTCTGCTTTTTAAGGAGTTCTTTTCTTCGGGGAATTTTTGTGCACCTTTTACCATCAGGCTAATTCTGTTTTTTTAAACCATTGTTTTCCTCAGTATTTTTTGTCTCTTTTATGAAGCTGTCAATTCTCTTTTCATAATCTTTTTGCATAATTCTTTCCCCCCTCCAATTTTCTTCTATCATTCATCTCTTTCTTCTAATTATAAATTTTCTTCAGAATGTTGATTGTAGCTGTTTTCATATTGTTGCCTTCTACTGAGTTTGTGTCTTGGTCTTCCCTGTCATAACAGTAACTTTTTATGGTGAATTTCGCTTTGTTTTGTTTTTGACTGCTGCTGTTTGCTTATTTTCCCAGTCTGTTTCTTGACTATGAATTTTATGTTAAAATTCATCTTTACCCAGGAATGGGCTCTGTTACCCTTCAGCTGTAACCACTAGTACTCTTCTCTGTTTAGCAACAGTGACCAGGTCCCCTGCTTCCTTGTGACCAAACACAAGTGCTCTCTCCATGGGCAATAGAGTTGCCAACCAAGTGTCAGTTACACCCAGTGCCAATAAAGGGTCATCTTTAATGTCTTTATTTTTTTATTTATTTATTTTTTTTAGTGAGGCAATTGGTGTTAAGTGACTTGCTCAGGGTCACACAGCTAGTAAGTGTTAAGTGTCTGAGGCCGGATTTGAACTCAGGTACTCCTGACTCCAGGGCCGGTGCTCTATCCACTGCGCCACCTAGCCACCCCGATGTCTTTCTTTTTAAAAATAAATAAGATACATTTCTCTTTATAATTTTGAGTTCCAATTTTTATCCCTCCTTCCCTCCCTCTCTGAGGTTGTAAGCAATCTAATTTGGGTTATACATGTGTAATTATGTAAAACATTACCGTATTAGTCATTTTATACAGAAAAACTTAAATAAAAGAAAAAATGGATGAAAGTGAAACATAGCATGCTTCAGTCTGTGTCCAATCAATATTAGCGCTTTCTTTGGAGGTGGATAGTATGCTTCATTACTAGTCCTTTGGGATTGTCTTGGATCATTGTATTGCTGAGAATAGTTAAGTCATTCAGAGTTCATCAAACAATATTGCTTTCTCTGTGCATAATGTTCTCTTGGTTCTGCTCACTTCACTATACATGTGTTCATACAAGTCTTTCCAAGACTTTCTGAAACCATCCTGCTTGTCATTTCTTGTAGCACAGTATTTCTAATGTGCTTCTGATGAATTCCTTGACCCCCCCCCCCCCCCCGCTTCGGTTCTGGGCTGAAACCTCTGGAAGATGTTGTTGTTGTTGCCACTGTTGTGGCCTCCAAGGCCTACTGCTTGTGTTGCCACTGCATACACTGTGTTCCAGGATAGCCACAACCCCAGTGTCACAGATTTCTTCTGCCAACATTCTAAACTATCTTAGGGTAGAAAAATGTTGCACTATGTCCGTTTTTTTGCTTTGCCATTTCAAAATTTGATTTAAGTTATTTTAAAGTTGTTAGGAGGAGAACAATTGGGAGAGTTTAGCTCCATCACTTGGCTATACACTGCCATCTTGCCTCTGCTCCCTCCTTGTTTTCAATATCAGAAACCTAGTTAAAAAATGTAAGTACTTATAACCTCCATGGAAGTAGAGATCAACCATATATTATTTACATTTTTTTAATTTCCCCAGGGCTTAGTTCAAGGCTTCTACATAAAAGATATTTGATAAGTGTTTGTTGAATTATGCAATCATACCTATCAATATACAAAATCCTTAATATTTCTTGAAGGTCTAAAAAACACTCTTGCTTTAATATTTATTGTTGCAGGGCTAATTATTTAATAAATTTGACTTTTTACTTTAGATTTGAGGATACGAATGTAATATAAGAAGTTTAGGGGGCAGCTAGGTGGCACAGTGGATAGAGCACCGGCCCTGGAGTCAGGAGTACCTGAGTTCAAATCCGGCCTCAGACACTAAACACTTACTAGCTGTGTGACCCTGGGCAAGTCACTTAACCCCAATTGCCTCACTAAAAAAAAAAAAAAAAAGAAGTTTAAGAAGGAATTTTGATGTTCAAAAAATCTGATTTATTATTGATTCACCATTTTTTTTGTTGTTTTTTGTTTTTGTTTTTTGTTTTTTGGTTTTTTTGCAGGGCATTGGGGGTTAAGTGACTTGCCCAAGGTCACACAGCTAGTAAGTGTCAAGTGTCTGAGGCCAGATTTGAACTCAGGAACTCCTGAATCAAGGGCCGGTGCTTTATCCACTGCGCCACCTAGCTGCCCCCCTGATTCACCATTTATTTACCATCTACTCACTGGAAGTTTTATTGACTTCAAAAGCAACTAATAGAGGAAGAAACTTGTCATATGAAATATAATGAATGATTCATGTATGTACATACAATATATATGCATATATATGCAAAAGAGTAGCTCTATATGACCATTGAATGGGCAATTAGTTGCCCCAAATATTCTTCTTGCCAGACTTCCATTGCATTAGAAGTTCCTATCACTGTGTAAACCCTCAATGGTTAAGCCACTCTGTCTCTATCAGATATGTGTTAAGATGCAAATATCTTAAATGGAAGAGAGAACACATTAGCATGAGTCAGTTTGTCATATTGGCTGGCTGTTACCTTGAAACACAAAGAGCTGGGCCCAGATGAACAAGGACAGTTATGAAAGTGTTAGAGCATAGAGTATTGCTCAGACAACTGAGGTCCACATTGGAAGGACCCCAGGTTGGCAGGGAACTATATGAGGGAAGGAGGGAATAGGATTTATATAATACTTACTATGTGCTGGACACTGTGCTAAGTGCTTTTTACAAATATTATCTCATTTGATTCTCATAACAGTCCTGTAAAGTAATTGCTATCATTGTCACTATTTTACAGTTAAGGTAACTGAGGTAAACAGAGCTTAAATAATTTTCCCAGGGTCATGCAGGTACTAAGTTCTTGAGGCCTCATTTTAACTCAGTATTTCTTGATTCCAGTCCCAGCACTTCATTCACTGAAAGAACAACTGTGTCTGAATATATGTGGATATTAAAAGAGGAGAAGTGAACATAAATGTGGGTTACTCAGTTTCCTCTAATGTCAATCCTCTTTTAACAAAGATCATTATATGGGGCAGCTAGGTGGCACAGTGGATAAAGCACTGGCCCTGGATTCAGGAAGACCTGAGTTGAAATCCTGCCTCAGACACTTGACACTGGCTGTGTGACCCTGGGCAAGTCACTTAATGCCCCTTGTCCCACCAAAACAAAACAAAACAAAACAAAAATAAAAAACAAAAAACAAAGATCATTATAAAATGCCTTAACAATGCTAATCATTCAATTGGATATTAAACCATGGATATCCCCCAAGTATGTTCTTAAATGGATCTGTTATTTCACTGATGTGGGCATTTCTGCCAAAGACTCAAGATGAAAGGCCACGTATGGGTTTCAGTCTATCTATGAAGGTTTTTGCCATATCTTTCCCTTAGTCCTTCATAGAGTGGCCACCCAGTATGGTGGGGGCCTTCCTCTAGATCTTTAGAAGTCACGTGACTATCATCAGCATACATGACCTGTCTGTTGGTTATCCACTCAGAAAAAGAAGGAATTTTCTTTTTCTGACCTTTTTGTGGCATGTATACATTGCCCTAAAAATGCGTATCATGCCATTTCTCTTGTTCTATTCTTTGCTACTAATATGCTTCAGCCAACACACAACTATTTATATTGCCCTTTGGGTGACCCACAAATCTTAAGTTTTTCAACATATTATTCAAAGATCTGCAATTATATCATATCATTAGAGGAATACTATCTCTAAAAGCCTGAGATTATTAAAATAATTTTCCCCCAAGAGTATTCCAGGGTACTCTGTTTCTCATGTTCAAGTTTTTTTTCTTTTCTTTTCTGCTTTTCTTTTTTCTTTCTTTTTTTTTTTGTAGGGCAATGAGGATTAAGTGACTTGCCAAAGGTCACATAGCTAGTAAATGTCAAGTGTCTGAGGGTGGATTTGAACTCAGGTCCTCATGAATCCAGGGCCAGTGTTTTATCCACTGTGCCACCCAGCTGCCCCTTTCATGTTCAATTTTCAACCTAGGTAATTTAACAAAATCCATCCAGAAGTATGTATTCATGGACCAGGTATACATTATGTATAAATATATACATATATACATACATACATGCATATATATATATACACATACATATATTTGGATAGTAGACATTCTTTATCTACTTCATTTTTCTTGTATTGATAACATGAATTATTTTGAATAATTGTGGCTTATCAATGTTTTATGAGGCAATGTTGTTGTAATTTAATACCATTATTCTCTGAAACATTTTATTTAAATTATCTTCTGATTACATTCTCATTTAGGATGATCTGCAACATTCTGGGGCTTGATACAATCATCACAATGCCCTTTACTAAAAAAAGTTTCTGGGGGACCTCATCATCCCTTGAGGCTCTCTTTTCCATTTGGAGCTATTTCTCATGATGATGCCAAACACAATTGTTGAACCTTCTCTTCCAATTTATGCCTTAATTGCTATTAACAGGATTTTATAAGAAGTTTTCTCAATTGTTATATCCTTCAAGGCAGATTGTCTGATATATACATGAAGCCATTTTGGGGGGACAAACTTTAAGGTAATTTGCTTTCTGAAATAAAATGCTTTTTTATAGTCAAGAAAAATAACCAGTGGGATTTTGTATTCCCTATATATTTTAGTCAATAGTATGATGATAAATGTGTGGCCTGCAAAAGAATATCACTTACTAAGGTGTGCTTGTTGTTTGTCTTTCTATTTTGTTTCCATTAGGGTTATTTATCTTTTCTCATGTAGCCTATCCAGGACTGTGAAGTTAGAGACTAGATGTGGTGACTTCACTCTCAATGGTTTAGAAAAAAAGTTTCTAATGAAAATCTTTAGAGATCTTTTCCATTTTTGGTCTGTTTGGTGTCCTCCCTATATTTCCATTCTGACTGCCCTTGGGATAATTTTACTTAGTTGGTTATCTCAATTAGCTTGCTATAAAATTATTTTTATCTGTTCTCCCTCATTCTCATTGTTTTATGAGACTATGTTGCTCCTAATTTTCCACCATCCTCCTGAAATGTTTTACTTAAATTACATTCTGAACCAGTATTTTTGTATATGTCACATCATTCTACCTGAAAGACAGATGAAATATTTGTGATATTAGGTAGTTTTTCTTTTATTTTTCTCCCCTTGTTGTTGCAATTGATTTACATTGGTTAAATTTCTTTAAGAAATTGAAATAGTCTGTATTAAAGTCTTTTTTATTCAGTTCCTATTTTTCAGTGTCAACAGCTCATTCAAAAATGTCAGATTGTAGTTGTATCAATTGCACACCATATTGGCATTGCTTTTATTCTTTGATCTTATAATTCAGAGGTTTTATAACACAGAGACAGCTGATTTGCCTCCCACACTTGGTAACCAGTCATTTGCTGTCTGTTAAAATATAATCAATCTTTTATATACATATATATGTATATAATTTGTCATTCACCAAATGATACCTGACTCTCAACTAAAAAATTACCCTTAGTTTATAGTCATGAAGGTACTATATTAGTCTTTAGCTTCTACTATTTCTTACTCATAAGACATAGATACAATAGATAAAAGATAGTGAATCTTTCCTTTAGAGAATAATCTCTGCCATTTACTATGTGACCTTGGCCAAGTCAGTGTACCTCTATGGTCTCAATTTTTCATCTCTAAAGTCATTGGCTTGGTCTAAATGATCTTTAAGATATCATGTAATTCTAATATTCTCTGATGATTAAGATACATTTTAACCCCCATCAAATGTTCAGAGAAATTTTGAGATGTGAATACATAAAGAACTTACCAACTGACTGCAATGCGAAGAAGAAATATATAGAAAATGGAAGTGGGGTCAAGTATCTGAAGATAAAATAATATAAAGTGTGATACAATCCTGTACAAATAGTATCAGGAATGATAATGCTCATAAAGAGTTGAGCCGGATGGGGAAACTTAAGGGCAATGAAAGGGGATATTTTCTCAATCTATATTGGGAGAAAATATATGGTTAAAGAAAGTAAAGGACTGTTGGGGAGGGATGGTGATATCCAACAACATTTTTTCCTATATTTTCTGCAAAGGCGAATGTCTTTTATAATAGAAATGAGAGAACAAAAATTGCCAATGAGTTGATATCAAAGTTGAATAAGGAGATAGTGAGAGAGTTCATAGCTCCCCTTGATGAAGAGAATTCAGGTTGATTAACTTTATGATTATGACCTGAAAGAACTGGCAGCTGCCATTGCTGAACTACTATTACTGATATTTAAAACAATGTAGAAAACAGAAGCACCACACAGTGAGTAAAAAGAGAAGATAATAGAATCTGCAAACTATAGGTCAGTAGTTTGATTTCAATTCCTGGTAAAATTGAATAGACCATTAAAGAAATTGTTTTGAACACCTTGAAAGGGGGGCCATAATTATGAAAGGCAAGCACAATTTCATCAGAACATATCACATCAGAAAACTTTATTTCTTTTTTTGGGAAGGATTGTTAAACTAGCTGGCAAGGGGAATACTATAAGTCCCTGCTCTCAAGGAGCTCACGGTCAAATGTGGAAGACAACATGCAAACAATTAAGTTCAAAAGAATCTTGACAGACTAGGGAATCAGGGTAAATCTAGTAAGATGAAATTCGATAGGCACAAATGTGAAGTCTTGCACTGGGCTACAAAATGTCAGTTTTACAAGTATAAGATGGAAGGGGAATAGTATTAAAAGGATCATAGCTTTCAGCAACGGGGAAGCGATAGTCCTGTTGCATTTTGCCATCATCAAACATCAATTGGAGTACTGTATTAATTTCTGGACATCAAAGTTTATGAAGGAAACTGAGAAAATATTAGAACTGTCCCAAAGTGGAATGACTTCCCTCTAGAGGTATTGGGGTATACCTCTTTGGAAGTCTTCAACCACATATTAAAAAGTCACTTGTCTGTGACCATTGGTCAGTATATTATGGTGTCAATTCCTTGGAAAGGTAGGGTACAAAACATACATTTTTTTATATATAACAGAAATATTTAGTAGGGTCATGGTTGTAAAGTCAGGAGAATGAAAGATGGCTAGCGAGGGCCCTTCTTTAAAATGAATGTTCCAGGAAGAACTATAATCACAGGATCATAAATCTAGAGCTGAACAAAAGCCATCTAGTCCAATCCCCTAATTTTACAGATGAAGAAACTGAGGCTCAGAGAAATTAAGTGACTTGCCCAGGGTCACACAAGTAAGTAAGAGGTAGATGCAAGATTTTAACCTAGGTCCTCTGATTCCAGAGTCAGGCCTCTTTCCATTGTATTACTCCTAGAAAAACAACTCAATAGCATTTGCTTCTTATATAAAACCAATTTTTGTTCAGTTTATCTTGGTGTGTTACTTCAAATCTATATTTACACAAATCATTTTTTCCTGAGAAATAACCCATATTTATTTTCATAAGACTAGAATAATTTTATGGCAGTGACCACATGATTCATGAATGAAACATTATCTGACAATCTCAATATCAGTACAAAGCACTTCATGAAAGAAAATACTTTATTGCTTCAAAGTTTTTACATACAGAAATGTGCTACCAAATTTATTCATGCAAACTAAAAAAAATGTTTTGATAATAGTTTTTCAGATGCAGATATTTCTTCAAAGACAAGGTTAGTTAACTCCCTTCTTCCTCCTCATACAAATGATACTTCATCTTTGTCTTCTACTTAAAACAAATTCACCTTAGAAAATGTCCTTACTTTTGAGATTCCTCTGGGTAAACATAGCAGGCATGAATTCTTATGAGCCATAGTTAGTACCTCAGAATTCAGTGACATTTCCCATTTCCATGCCAATAACAAAGCTAAAAATTCTAATAAGGGATTCTGAAATGCTTTCTAGACCATGACAATTAATATCAATTGCCTTTTTACTTCTTGAAACTGCAATTTTATGGCTCTTTCTCTACCTTTTAAATTCTTTTTCTGCTCACTCAAATGGTTTCCCTCCCTGCAAAGCTTTATCTACAGGATTTAAAATTCTACTCCATCCTACATCCCAAATTTGATTGCCTCAATTCGAGTTATTTCCCCCTTAACTCCAACAACTCACTTCACTCAATAAAACTGTCTTTTCTTCCACCTCTTCCAATTGTCTTTAGTATCCTTTCTACTGTTTTAAAAATAATCTATAGGTACATATATGTGTGTGCAGGTAACATAAATCAGACATGAACATATATACCACATATCTACAAACACACATATCCCCATCCCTTATTTCGTTGTCATAATTTCAACAGTAATCTTTCCTATTTTAATTTTTTCTTGAAATTTTGAAATGCTCATGATTTAATTGGATTTGCAGTAAATGATTGCAGATTGCAGTATTATAAAATTTGCCATGGCCAAAATTTAATTGCCTTTTGATTAACCCTTTGGTGATGAGTATTTTCAAATTTAGGTAAGCTGGTTCTCATATGACACATAGAGAATCCACCAATTGGCCCATACCTGAAGCCACCTTCCCTATTTGGAAAGACTATACTCCTAAAGAATGTACTTAGCTGGCATGACCCCTCATCATCCAGGGCCATCCATATACCACAATGAAACATCAGAGTAGTGCTTTAGCAGAGGCTTTATTGTTTTCTCCACATGGTCCAACAGGGGAAAGGAACTTTTTTTTTATCTTGGCACTCTATTTTTGGGCCAATATTATATATTTTTAATATTTGGTAGAAAGTACAAGGGTAAGTAGTTGACTTTTGTTTCCATAATCAATCACTGCCAGTATATATCAAAAAAGGCCTAAAAAATGTTAAAATTAAAAAAAATTAAAAGCAGCAGCTAGGTGGCACAGTGGAGAGAGCACCGGCCCTGAAGTCAGGAGTACCTGAGTTCAAATCCGACCTCAGACACTTAACACTTACTAGCTGTGTGACCCTGGGCAAGTCACTTAACCTCAACTGCCTCACTAAAAAAATAAAAAAAATAAAAAATTTTTTAAAAGGCTTAGTATAGTATTTCAGATTGTCAATAGATTCCCTAATTCAAATGTTACCATGATAGTAGTTCAATTAGGGAATTCTATTGACAATTTAAAATTAAAATTAAACTCCATAAGCGATTATTTTTTGAGCTACTACTTTGTGCCCATGTTATTTAGGTGGTCAATCTAAAATAAGGAAAATCATATAATCATAGGATTTAAAAGGAGAAGCAATCTTAAGCCAACCATCCCATATTATAGATGAGGAAACTGAGGTTTGAAGTTGTGACTCACTCAATATCACTTATCAAGCCACTAGTAGAGAGGTAATTGGAACCTAGGTCTCTGGTACTCCCAGTACAACACACAAATATATCAGTGTCACTATGACAAAGTTTCTGCCTTCAGCTGGCTACATTCCAATTAGTGCAAATAATGAATCCCATGAAGTAGTTGCATGTTTCTGAATTCACACTATCTAAAGTTATAATTGTGTAAAATATGGTTATTGATTCCAGCCCAATTCAAATATGGAATACAAATATGAATAATGTGACCATTTCATAGGATTTGTTATAGCTGATGATGAGGTCTATATATTTACAACAAATATAGGACAATATGGAAAGGCAGTTTTGTGTTGTAAAGAAAGAACTGGTTTGGAATCAGGAAGATCTGAGTTCAAATCCTATCTTTGCCACATACTGGTTATATTTCTCAGCCTAGTGCTTTGAGGGAGCTCCTCTGGTAGAGGAGGATCCTCAAGGAAATCTATCTATATTCATATACCACCAACAGCAATAATAATAATTTACACTTTATAGTGCTTTACAAATATTTTCATCCTTACAAAAATCCTAGGAGGTGGTGCTTTTATTTATCCTCATTTTCAGATGAGGAAGCTGCAGGAGTAAGTGATTAAATGACTTGTTCAACCCAAAAAATGAATAAAATTTGAATCAAAAAATGAATAAAACTTTAACCAAAAAAACAAAAGAATAAAATTTGAACCAAAAAGAAAAAACAAATGACTTGCCCAAAGTCACACATTTGAGCTAAGTCTTTCTGACTCCAGATCAGGTTTTACTTAAACAAACACAAAAGAACAATGCAAAGCATAACATAAGTACCACAAGGTATGATATGTATGATATTATGTGAGGTCAAGAAGAGATGCTAGGATTAGCTAAAGGGGTCAGGGAAGTGCCAGAGTTTGAGATGAGTCTACTTAGTAACTAAAGAACAATTCAGTAGGATAGAATGTTTGTATAGATACACACAAATGTATGTGGTGCCTTTGCTTATCATGGATAATAAATATTGAAATGAAGAGAAATATATTAATACCCTTATGCGTACTGTTTAAATTTTTAAAAATCAGATTAACTTAGAATACCAATTTAATGGAAGAGATAAATAATTCTTAAATTTATTTTTCCAAAATGCTCTACCCTTATATTCATTCATATTTGAAATTCATAACCTCAATCATTTAAGGATATTAAAACAATCTGTTTTGCAATATGGCTCAAATGCCAAGTTTCAGAGTTTTTGCTGTTGTTGATAAGTAAGGAATAATTGTGGGATATATTCTTGTTTGTCATCATCACAACAAGAGCAAAATAAAACTCTATGAGCTGATTTTCATTACCGAATTAATTCCAACTTGATATACTAACAACCAACTCTCTGGTACCATCTATTGACCGAATGAATTAGTTCATCTTTCTTTCTTTCTTTCTTTCTTTCTTTCTTTCTTTCTTTCTTTCTTTCTTCCTTTCTTCCTTTCTTCCTTTCTTCCTTTCTTCCTTTCTTCCTTTCTTCCTTTCTTCCTTTCTTCCTTTCTTCCTTTCTTCCTTCCTTCCTTCCTTCCTTCCTTCCTTCCTTCCTTCCTTCCTTCCTTCCTTCCTTCCTTCCTTCCTTCCTTCCTTCCTTCCTTCCTTTCTTTCTGTGAGGCAATTGGGGTTGTGACTTACCTAGGGTCACACAGCTAGTAATTGTTAAGTGTCTAAGGCCAGATTTGAACTCAGGTCCTCCTGAATCCAGGGCCGGTGCTCTATCCACTGTGCCACCTAGCTGCCCCGATTACTTCAACTTTAAATTACCAAACTATATGCAAATGTATAGTAATGAATGAACATAGGATTGTAAATGTTGAGCAGGAAAGGAATTTAGAGGCCATAGAGTTCAAATTCATTTCACAGATGAGATGGTTCAGTGGAGGTAATATGTGACAATGGAAGGATTTAAAATGTTACTCAATAAATATTTATTAAGTAGCTATCACATACCAGAAATGGTGCTAGGTGCTCAGGGATACAAAGGTAAAAGACAGTCCCTGCTCTTGAGGAGTTTACAACAAATTATACATAGAATAAATAGGAAATAATCAACAAAGGGAAAACACTACAATTACAAGTGTTTGGGAACAATTTCCTGTTGAAGGCAGGATTTGAGCTGTGACTTGAAGAAAGCCAGGGAAGCCAGCAAGCAGAGATGAGGACAGAGTATTCCAGGCATGAGGGAAGGATAGAAAAAATGCCCAGAGCAGAGCTGGGGTGTTTTGTTCAGGGAACAGCAAGGAGGCTAGTGTCACTGTATTAAAGAGTAGATTGGGGGCAGCTAGGTGGCACAGTGGATAAAGCACTAGCCCTGGATTCAGGAGGACCTGAGTTCAAATCTGACCTCAGACACTTGACACTAGCTAGCTATGTGACCCTGGGCAAGTCACTTAACCCTCATTGCCCCCCCCCCCAAAAAAAGAGTAGATGGGAATAAAAGTATATTGGAAAGGTGGGATGGAGGGATTAAGTTATTAAGGTCTCAGAATGCAAAACAAGGGATTTCGCATTTGATCACGATGGTGATAGCCAATGGAGTTTATTGAGTTGGGGTGTGGGGGTAACATGTTTGTACTTGAGTTTTAGAAAAAAATCATTTTGATAGCTTAATTAAGTATGGACTGGAGTAGCAAATGGACTAACTAGCAGGTTATTATTGGAATAGTCTATGTGTGAGGAGATGAGGGCCTATAGCAGGATGGTGACAGGATAGAGAGGAAAAGGCATATTCAAAAGATGTTTCAAAGACAAAATTTATAGTCCTTGGCAACAGATTAGATATGGAAGGGGTGGTTCAGTGAGAGATAGTAAACAGTTTAGATTGACCTCTAGGTTGCAAGCCTAGGGGACTGGTAGCATGGTATTGACAGTAATAGGGAAGTTTAGAAAAGGCAAGGATTTGGGGGAGTTTAGTTTTGGACATATTAGGTTTAAGATGTCTACTGGACATTCAGTTTGAGATATCTGAGAGGAAGATGGAGATGAGAAACTGGAGGCCTTGCATAGAAGTGAGGGCTTGATGAGTAGAATTGAGAACTATCCACAGAGATGATAATAAAATCTACTGGAGCTGATTAGAACACCAAGTGAAATAGTATCAAGGGAGAAGAGAAGAGAACCCAAGAAAAAGTGATGTGGGAAACCCATGGTTAGTGGGAGCAACCTGTATGAAAATCCAATGAAGGAGACTGAGTCATCAGACAGGTAGGAGGTGAACCAGAAGAAAGTGGTGCTCCCCAAACCTAGAGAGAAAACAGTATGAAGGAGAAGAGGGTGATTTACAGTGTCAAAAGCTGTAAAGGAGTCAAGAAGGATGACTCATTTGTTAGTCAAGTACCTATCGTGTGCCAGGAATGGTGCTAGGTACTCAGGGATACAAAAAAAGGTAAAAGGCCCTTGCTCTCAAGAAGCTCACAACAAATTATATATAAGATAAATAGGAAATAATCAATAGAGGGAAAACACTACAATTACCATGGTTTGGGAACAATTTCCAACAATAACCTGCTAGTTAGTCCATTTGCCACAAGTCCCTCCCCACTCCAATCCATACTCAATTAAGCTTTCAACTTAGAAAAAAAAAGGCCATTGGGTTTGTAATTGAGGTCACTGGTAACTTTGGAGGGAGCAGTTTTCACCAAATGATGAGACCAGATGCCAGTTTATAGATAGTTAAGGAGGAAGTGAGAAGAGAGGAAATGTAGGTGCCTATTGTAAATGGCCTTCTGAAGAAGGTCAGCCACAAAAAAGCAGATGAGATGTGGGATGACAGCAGGAATGGAAGGATCAAGTAAGGGCTTTTGAGGATGAGGGAGACATGGATATGTTTGGATGTAGTAGGGAAGTGGCCAGAATCTAGATCTTCTGAATAAAAATCCATTGCTTTTTTTCCCACTGTACAATCATTGCCTTTCTCTAGATAACCTTTTTTCATAATTTTTGTTAATTATGAGGATAAGTCCAACATATTGAAAACAGTTATTATAGTTGATATTATTCAGTTGCCCTGAAAAGTTTACCCCAGCTCTCCAGTAGTTAATGTGTTCAAGTAATTATTATGTGTAAAATTTGCTCATCTTTTTTCTTGCATGAATCCTTCTCCCCAGGCAATAGTCCCATTAAATCTATAATTTAAGAGTGTATCAGTGGATCTTCATTTGGCTTACTCATTTTATACACAAGGTCTTATCTTGTACTTGCCTTATAGGGTAATTCATTATCTACTGAACTTTCAACATTACTAAGTTTGGAGGGTGGAGAGGTACCCAACCCTGTTTCACAAAAAGTGTCATAATACTAGACACTTGAAAATGTTCTTAGTGCTTTATTTTAGGTGTAATTTCATGGGAAACTAGGAAGATTAGCTAGCTGCCTGACACAAACAAAAGGAAAAATGAAGCTATTGAATGATCTATAGCAATCTAAGCCTGTGTCCACTATGTACATGTATGTATGTTTGTATATCATATCCATTCTTCATCTGCCTTGTACAAGCTCCAGAAGTCAAGGATGGCAGATAACCTCCCAAATATCTAAGAATACAGAAAGAATTTAGGGTAAAAAGTCTTCCCCCATTTGCAGTTGCCTAGAGATACAACAGTAGGGTATCATAAAAAAGGAGACTGTTAATTCCCCCCTCCTACTCATTAACTTTTTCCCAGGTACCTAGTCTAAAAACATGTTTGCTTTTTTCTAAAGCAGTAATCTGCAAATGTTTTGCATTTAACAAATTTGAATTTGCAAATGAAAAAATTTTTTAAAAAGTAAAAAAAAGCAATCCCATCCTACCCCATCTCCTCCAACAAATTACCCCCTCTGTTATCCTCAACTCTTTCACTTTCTCTCTCTCTCTCTCTCTCTCTCTCTCTCTCTCTCACTCACTCACACGCACACTTTCTCTCTCTCCTTCCCTCCCCCCCTCTTTCTTTCTTTTTTTTGGTTTGTTTTTATTTAGTGAGATAGTTGGGATTAAGTGACTTGCCCAGGGTCACACAGCTAGTTAGTGTTAAGTGTCTGAGGCCGCATTTGCACTCAAGTACTCCTGACTCCAGGGCCGGTGCTTTATCCACTGTGCCACCTAGCTGCCCCTCCCCCCCTTTCAATCTCAACATGCTCATGTCTCCCTTGAAGAAAAAACAACTGTTACTTAATCCTTCCATTCCTGCTAATTATTGTCCAATTTCCTGAATTTTGTAGTTTAACTCCTTGAAAAATCTGTCTATAAAAGGTGTCGGGGCAGCTAGATGGTGCAGTGGATAGAGCACTGGCCCTGGAGTCAGGAGTACCTGAGTTCAAATCCGGCCTCAGACACTTAACATTTACTAGCTGTGTGACCCTGGGCAAGTCACTTAACCCCAATTAGCTCACTAAAAAAAAAAAAGGTGTCTCCACTTTCTCTCTTCTCACTCTCTTCTTAACCCCTCACCATCTGGTTTCCAACCTTATTAGGCCACAGAAACATCTCTTTTAAAAATTAGTAATTATCTCCTAATTTCTAAATCCAAAGGCATTTTCTCAATCCTCATTCTCTTTAATCTCTTTGCAGCCTTTGACACTAGTGATCACTCTCTCTGATACCCTTTTCTCTCTTTGTTTTCAGGACACCACTCTTTCCTGGTTTTCCTCTTACCTATCTAACTGTACTTCTCTTTCTCTGCTTAATTCTCTTCCAGATCATGCCCTCTATCTCTAGGCGATTAGGGTTCTGTGCTGGGTTCCCTTCTCTTCTCCCTCTATATTACTTTACTTGGTAATCTCATCAGCTCCCATGGATTTAATTACCATCTGTATTCTAATGATTCCCAACTCTCTCCTGACCTCCAATCTCACACCTGCACCTGCCTTTCAGAGAGGCAGGAAATGCTTATGTATGTTTTAACCATTCTTACTAGATTTTTAGCTCTTGGTGGAGCTGAAGGAAAAAAATGTCATTTTTCACTTTTGTTCAATTCTCTGCACATAGTAAACACTTAATGTTTGTTGCGTTGCATTAAAATTTAAAGGGAGTTAGAATAATACATAACATAAATTTTAACACAGGTACATAATATACAGTAAAAATACACCATGAATTCAGTGCCTTACTCCTCTGTTAACAGTGATGAATAATGTATTGCTTTCCCCATAACACTGAACTTACAGTCTCAGTGTTATACATATTCCCTCAACTCTGGTCTACAATTTGACCCAAAGAATTTATAAAGATGTAGTATTATGTAGTAGAAAGACCTTTGGTCTTAATAAGGAATGTTTTTCCTCAATCCTTATCCTTCTCCTTCTTGACCTCTCTGTAGCATTTGGCACTTATCACCTCCTTGTTGATTCTCATTCTCTCTCTCTCTCTTTTCCCCCCTCTCTCCCCCTCCCTCCCTCCCTCCCTCTTGCATCTTTATCTATGCCATGAGGTAAAACAGAGGGTATCCTCTAAGGCTCAATCTTGGATCGTATTCTCTTTTTGGTCTACAGTATATAATTTTAATTGGTTATCTTATCTGCCCATGGTAATTCAATGTTCATCTCTGTGAAGTGATTCTTATACCTACATAGTTAGTCTTAGTTTCTCTTCTGACTTACAATCCCCCATCAACAACTGCCTCTTAGATATTTTGAACTGGGTCCCATGAGTATCCCAAAGTCAACATATCCAAAACAGAACTCATCTTTCATCCAAATTTCTCAGTTTTTTCTATCACTATTGAGTGCAACACCATCCTCCTAGTCAGTCACTCAGGCTTTCAATTTTGGTGTTATCTTTGATTCATCACTCACACATTCTTCATATATCCAATTTGTTAGCAAATCTTGTCATTTATTCCTTCACAATACTTCTCATTTACATACCCTTTTCTCAGCTCACAGGGCCATCAATCTAGTTCAGATCCTCTTCATTCTCACCAGAACTATTACAATGACCTTGAAATTTCTGCCTTAACTCAAATCTCTCCCCCTTACAATATATCCTGCAATCAGCTCTCAAAGAAATTTTTCTAAAGTATAATTCTGATCATGCCACCCCTTTACTCCATAAAATCTAATGGTTCTTTGTATCTTGCAGGTTCAAATATAAAGTCCTTTAGAATTTAAAGCACTTCATAACTTGGCCCCTTCTTACATTCTCAGTTTTCTTAAATTTGACTCGCTTTCACGAATTCTATGATATAACTATACTGACTTGCTTGCTATTTCTTTTTTTTTTTATTTTGGTGAGGCAATTGGGGTTAAGTGACTTGCCCAGGGTCACATGGCTAGTAAGTGTCAAGTGTCTGAAGCTGGATTTGATCTCAGGTCCTCCTGAATCCAGGGCCAGTGCTCTATCCACTGTGCCACCTAGCTTGCTATTTCTTGAACACAATGCAACTCCTCTCTCTATGCGTTTTACACTTACTGGTTCTCATGCCTAGAATATTGTCCTTCATTTCTGCCTCTTAATTTATCTGCATTCCATTGTGACTTAGTCCAGATCTTACCTTCTAATGAAAGCCTTTCCCAGTTCCATAAACATTTAATTCCTTCCCCTTTGAGATGACCTTACCTGAGATTAGTCTCTCCATACCTCATGGTTACCTACTGATTTACATGTTTTCTCCTTCTTTAGAATGTGAGCTTGAGGGCAAGAACTACTAAGGCTTTTCTTTGCATTTCCAGAGTTTAGCCCCAGTGCTGGGCACATAGTAAGCACTTAGTAAATCCTTGTAAATGCTTGTCAACCAGTCAGTTGGCCTACTGTCTTTCCTGGCTTTGTCAAAAATTGATTCCAAAACCACGAGCAAGTCACTTAATCTGTCTGGGGATTAAGTCACTTAATCTGTATTGGGGGCTTTTGGGCTCCTATCAGAACACTTTAGTTTTCTGTACTTCATCACTTGAGGCCAGACACTCTCTAAGAACTATTCCAGGGCATATGCTCCAAGGAGTAAAAACCAACCAAAAAGAATCTATTATCTACCAAAATATTCATAGCAATTCTCTTTTTGGTAGCAAAGAACTGGTAACAAATTGGTAACTATTAGGAAAAAAATAATTGTAATGAAATATTTTTGTAAAGCAAGAAAGGATATATATATGAGGAACTGAGAGAAACAAGGGAAGATTTGTATAAACAGACTGGGAGTGAAATAAGAACCAAAAGGACAATATACCTAGATTATAATCATGTAAATGAGATCACTAATAGGAAGATTAATTCTGAATAACTTAAAAACAAATAATGTTCACTAAGTAAAAATGAAACACTAAAAAAAATAGCAAGAACTTATACTTTCTACAAGACAGAAGAAGGAAGTAGACATAGGAAAGGAAAGAGGAAAAGTTAGTGAATATTACCATGTGTAAATAAGCCTTTACATTCATTATTATTAAATAGACCTCTGAAATTTGACTTTTTTCTCACTTTGGCAGAAATAAAGCAAGTTTTAAGCACTGAGTTTAAAACAATTGTCTCAATTATTCATCTGTGAATCATTTCTCATTCCATATTCAACATGTCAGTTCCTTATACTTCTATCCATGTATTCCTAGATGGCTCCTTCCGTTTCCTAGCTTTTGTGGGTCCACCACTAACTGAAGGAAAAATGATTAAAATATTAGTCTATATAATTCAGTTACTGAATTTCACCAAAGCCATAAAATAATATGCATTCTAGAGCAAAACAGAAATGAACTTTGGAATTTTTATGCCACTGTGGTCCCCCTTCATTAGTTCATATAAAATGACAGCATCTAAATTCTCTAGCAGTTATAAAGTAAAAAAAAAAAATAGGTTTTTAGTATCACTGAGGAATGAGGCATTATAAATAAATGAAATTTTTATATAAATGATTTAAAGCCCTTTTAAAGTTCTACGACCTTCTAATTTTGACTGTTTTTATAAAAAAATCTGAATTTGTAAGAATTGTCCGCTTTAGTACATAGTATTCATCTGAAAATGATTTAATTTACTTTTTTTGTGAGACAATTGGGGTTAAGTGACTTGCCTAGGGTCACACATCTAGTAATTGTTAAGTGTCTGAGGCCAGATTTGAACTCAGGTCCTCCTGAATCCAGGGCTGGTGCTCTATGCACTGCACCACCTAGCTGCCCCTTAATTTCTTAATACTTCTGAGGTAATATTAGGAACATAAGGATTTTATTTTTTTGGGGGGGTAATATAATTTGTAATCTGTAACCCCATCTATTGAAACTGAGGCAAGTAGCAACCCAGGTTATGGTGCTCTTCCAGTAAATATTTCTTGTGTTCTCCTTTCCTGTTGGGCTAAAGTTCTCTCTCTTCTCACTGTTCTCAGTGGGGGCTACTTCTAAAAGTGATCCCCACATATCACTCAAAATTTGCTAATCACACTGTATCCTGGGAAAAACCAGGTTGCCAGGGAAAACTCAATAACTATGTCTATTAAATCATTAATTTGAAATTTATGTCAATACTAAGTCAACAACCTCTGTCCCTTAAAGTGGAATAAATTATAATCACAATAGATCATATAACCCCTGTTCCAAAATTCATTGGCATGGGATTCTCTCCTTATTGCAAAATACTTTACATAGCATTTCAAATATATCTTTTGGGGGGTGGGGTGGGGCAATGAGGGTTTAAGTGACTTGCCCAAGGTCACACAGCTAGTAAGTGTCAAATGTCTGAAGCCACATTTAAACTCAAGTCCTCCTGAATCCAGGGCCTGTGCTTTATCCACTGTGCCACCTAGCTGCCCCAAATATATCTCATTTTAATCTCATATAACCCCTACAAAATAATGAGGCTTCCTTCATTTTACAGATTTAAAAAACAATTGAGGCTCAGAAAAATTGTTATTTTAAAAAGTTCACAATCTACTCTGTGGCAGTATCAGAATTTTAATTTAGGCTTTGTAATTCCTAGGCTCTTTCCCCTGTAATTTCATGGACTTTTTGATAGCTGTTTTTACTTTTTGGTCAATGGCTTTTTAAAAAAAAAATGTTCTTGATTCTTGAATTTGCCAGACAGCCTACCTCATAAGTAGGTGAGCCCCCTAGTTCAGACTAAATGTAATAAAGTGTCATCTACATGGGTGTCCCATTTTAAAATTAGATGCGAAGCTATGAAAAAATTGCTGTCCTCATCTGTCACAGTAATGAAACACACCCATAGTGAGACTACTCCAATTTATGGAAGGTTAGTGCTCATGTAAATCTTGTGACCTCTTTAAGTGAGGATCAATTTCGTGGCAGATTGTCATTCATCTTCCATTTTCGTGCTAGCTGGCAGTTAGGTATTTTTCAACTGTCCCCAGCCTTATTTTATTTCTTATCATGTTTTTATTGGGCATTTCTAAATCACTCTTTTTCATCCAAAAAGTACATGGTGAAGTTTAGAAAACAAATCTTTACTTATGAAATGATCAGGAAATCCCATCTCTCAAAATTGCTCCATTTTTCCTTTGAATGCTATTTGAGCAGTTTAGCAGAAAAATGTTATTTCACTGTTAATGCTATCTACTTCCACTTTATATTGTGCAACTGAAACTGAAAAACTGAAAAAAGGAGACTGGGAAGATGGAGTTTCCACTTTCTTTACTTTATGTGATGAAGAGAGTTATCTTCTGCTGTCCAAACTATCTGCTTGTTATCAACTCCTGATCTCACCTAGCTGAGAATTTTTTTTAAGTGACATAGAGTAGCCTCAGAAATCCTTTGCAAAAGTGAGCTAAAAAGAGTCATAATCATCTAAAACTAAGAGAAGTCTAACACATGGCAAATATATTATAAAAAAGAAAAATGACTCAATTCCATCTGAGTGTCTTGTAGAAATTAATGCATGCTAAATCTAAGGCCCAAGCCTTTCAAATATTAGGTCTGAAATGATGCAATCCATTCTATTTACCATCACATAAATTTGGAAAATGGCCATTTAAAATGAAATCTATTCCACTATAAATGGAAATGGGATGCATGTTACATAATGGCATGCTGAGCTGTCCTCTGAAAAGAGCTTAATTCATCTCTGTTATTTATTCAAGGCCATAACAGAGTATGTTATTATTTGAATTTAATTCTGGTAAAGGTGTTGTTGTTTTTTTTTTAATTGAGTTTTCCTCCAGGACTGGGAGCGGGGAGAAACAGCAGTCTCCAATATGATAGTTATAATTACATTTATTGTGAAGAGAGGAAGGTATGATGAAATCTAGAGAATACTGCAAAAGCGTTTGAATACAAGTTCTGTCAGTCACTAGCTGTGTAATTTTAAACAAGTCTTTTAATCTCTCAGAGTTTCTTTATCTCCATCTGAAAAGAAGTAACAACTTGTACCATTTATATCATGACATTGTGAAAAACATGCTTTGTAAATTGTTTGGTGTTATATAAATGTGGGCTGTGGTTGTAACAAGTCAACATCTTTTTTACCCTAAAAATAATACAAAATACTCTCCAACATCTCTATAGGATACATCAAAAAATAATATGGATCCATAGAATTTTTAAAGTGTATGCAGACAAGATAAATAGATATGGGAATGGAGAGGGAAGTGAAGAAGAATAATATAAAATAAACACCTTTGAGGTTCAAAGGTAGGGCAAACAGGTTGTAGCTGCTTCATAGTGCATCCCACTTTATGAATGTCTTTAGCTTTTGTACCAATAAGATGACTATGTTGTCTTATTTTATCCTCATCTACTCTATGTTATGTAATTTCTCTTTGGGGATAGGTCAGGCGCAAAAGGCATTAAAAAAATATCAAGTTGGGGAAGCTAGGTGGTGCAGTGGATAAAGCCCAGGCCCTTTATTCAGGAGAATCTGAATTCAAATCTAACCTCAGACATTTGACACTTAATAGTAGTGTGACCCTGGGCAAGTCACTTAACCCTCACTGCCCCACAAAAAAAGAAAATCAAGTCAAAAAGGACTCACAAGGAGGTGAAAAACCCTGTCTTTTCTAATAGTGAACAAAGCTATTTTTTTTTTACTGGATCACCTGATCAGAAATGTATATTTATGGGGGCAGCTAGGTGGCGCAGTGGATGAAGCACTGACCCTGGTTTCAGGAGGACCTGAGTTCAAATCCGACCTCAGACACTTGACACTTACTAGCTGTGTGACCCTGGGCAAGTCACTTAACCCTCATTGCCCCGCAAAAAAAAAAAAAAGAAATGTATATTTATGTGAGCCATGTGAATTTAATCTTTTAATGTCTTAAATGAATCTGTTATTTTATTGGTGGTGCATGATTCCACCAATGAGAAAATTAATTATAATAATTCAGATGAGCAATTTTTCTGCAATGGAATCATCTTAAAACAGTTTCCTGGGATACTGAGGATGAGTGACTTATAAGAGTGACAAGTCCATACATATGACAGATGGGACTTGGATCCAAGTTTATCCAATTTGCAGGATGGTCCACTTTTCACTGCTTCATGTTGGCTCTTAAATTTAATCATGTTATTCGTTAAAGAGGCAGTGAGAAATATTGAAAGAGTTAGACTCACTTTGTCAGATGAGGGTTCAAGTATTACGTATGATACATGCTAGCTTTGTGACCTAGGACAAATCATTTAACCTCAGTGCCCCAGACAGTTCCTTGGCTTTTCCACTTGCAAAAGATGTGTCTATATGTATATACACATATATATACAAAATATACATACATATGTATATATACATATATGCTATATATTTAATTTAATATAATTAAGGGGGTTAATTATATAGTTAATATAATAACCATGTGTATTATAAATGTATTGGCTTTGGGGGTAGCTAGATGGTGCAGTGGATAGAGCACCAGCACTGGAATCAGGAGGACCTGAGTTCAAATCCAGCCCCAGACACTTAACACTTACTGGCTGTGTGACCCTGGGCAAGTCACTTAACCCCAATTGCCTCACAAAACAAAAAATTAAATAAACGTATTGGCTTCTTTAGAAGCTTGTCTTTACAAGTTTAATACATTAGAATAATTTGATGAAAATTATTATGGTTCTGTAAAAAAATCTCTGGTAACTACAGCTAGAGATGAGCAAAATAATGAGAATCAAATGATAAAGTGATTTAAAGAAGATAAATTAATGTCAGAGAAAAAGTCAGTGTAGTGGATACTTCAATATATCTGTGATATCATCTCCAATGATGCAGCTCAGATCAATTTATGACTCATTATCTGTCTTATGGGACTATTTTCTATGTCCTGCCAGAAATCCTTCACAGGAACTCAACTGAGCACTAAAAGCCTTCTCTTTAATCTTTGAGTATTCTGTACAGTGGAATACAATGGCTATCTATAGGTTTTTCCTTACTCCTACTCCATAACCAACTTCTCTTCTTTTCATATATCTTCCTCGTGATATCTTTAATACAACTTCTCTCAGCAATTAGTACTATGTTGTTACCAATTTATCTAATTTATCTAATTATCTAATTTTAATTCTTTTGGGAACATGAAATGCTGGTACTTTATAAATGTTTGTAAATTGAGTCCAGACTTCTAAATGTTTGTTAAATATTGGCTTTTATTTAATGGAGAATTGTTAGGATAGGAAATAATATATATAGTGCTCCAAAAATCTTAGTGCTTTTAATGTTTTCAATAACATAAAACTGCTAAGATTTTTGAGAGCTGTCCTTCAAGCCAAGGAATACATAAGTTCAAGTCTCACCTTTGACATTTACTGATTGTGTAACCTTGGGCGAGTCAATCAATCTCTTGGTACACATTGCAGAGAAGTTGTCAACATGCAGTGGTAATAGGAACTCCTTCAACTGGGAGTTCCCTATAACATTGAAATCACACATCCAATTAATATCCCTATAGCAAATTAAAAACAAACAAACCAACCAGATGTAGTATTAATGTATTCCTGGCACTGCTTCAAGTGAATGGTAATAATGCATAAAATTATTTTTGAAACTATAAAGTTCTATATGATTATAACTATTATTTTGCAGATAAGGAATTTGAGTCAAGCTACTAGCAGATACTACACTAGAACTTGGGTTTCATATTCCCAGTACAACACTCCTTCCACTATGCCATACTGTGTCCCATGCCCTATGTCCTGTTGTCATTCACCGTAAATGGTAGTTAGGACATTCAAAGTCAGGGTTATATAAAATACACAACGATATTTTAAAAGGAGCACTTCTAAAACCAATTATTCCACAGATTAGTACTTTGGTGCTTTTTATATTTTCAAATTTGCTTAGTAAAAATTACTAAATGGTCATTACTAAATAATAATGCTCGTGCCTGAATTATTATTTTTCAGAATTACTTCTTTCATCTTAAATGGACTACTGATGCGCTTCAATATTTCCTTCTTTCATTTCTATTTACTAAATATTCAGACAGCCACCTCTGTCTTTATTCTACATGGTACTGTACTTATCAGGTTAAATTACTGTTAGAACTCAGTATGAAGAAATGTGAAGAAACGTCTCCATCATGTGGCCAAAGTCTGGTAATACAACTCATATAAGAAATTTGAGGAAATTCGTTCTTCCTCTTAGCATCATGCAATTTAAATAGGGATGTGTTAAACATCAACCATTCTTTACATATTGATTTAAATTTTATAAATAACCTATTTATGGGAAATTATATATTGTACATAAGACATATAAAGAGTCAAATGGCCAAATTCAAAGACAGTTTTATCCAAAATATGAATTCTGTGATTCTGTGATAACACTATATCCCTTGAATTGATAGAGCTCTTTTAAGTGTTTTTATTATTTAAGTTTTATGGAAATGTTTTGGTTTTATATTTCAAACATTTATAGATTGCTCCCACTTCTTACAAAGTCTCTTTTACAAAAGTAAAATGGGTATGTGCAACTCAAATCACATTGGAATATACATGCAACAATTCACATCTGTAGCAGCCCCTATCTCTCTTTAAAAAAAAAATAATAATAAAATTGTATTTCTATCCCTCTCACCTTTGATCATATTGGGAAAAAAGAAAGACAAATATATTATAACAAATTTTCATAGTAAAACAAAATAAATCCTTTCAAGGACTGTATACAAAAATATTTATGTCTCATTTTGTGCACCAAATCCATCACTTATCTGAAATGTTTCTTTATTGGTTTCCTGGAATCATGGAGGGTTGTTCTGTGTATCATAGTTCTTAACAGCTTCAATTGTTTGCCTTTATAGTGTTTTAAAACAGAAAATTTTATCCTGGTATTGCTCCCTCAAATTTTAAAAAATAATATTGTTATAATAATTGTTCTTCTGGTTCTGTTTTTTTCCACTTTGTATATAGATTCATATAAGTTTTTCCCTAGTTTAAAAAATCATCTATTTCCTCATTTCTTACAGCACATTAATATTCTATCACATTCATATACCAATTGAAATGTTCCTCAATTGCTGGATATCATCTTAGAGTCCAAGTTGTGTTTTGTTGTTGTTGTTGTTGTTGTTTTGGCTAACACAAAAAGAGTATGAAAATACATATACACATTTATGTGTATATCAAACATTTATACATATATGTATATGCATATACATTATACAAAGGACCTCTTTTTACAAATCTCACTGGGGTACATGCCAAGTATTTGTATAATTTGGTCAAAGGAACTCACTATTTAGTAGTTTTTTAATATGATTCCAAAAGTCACTTAACCCTAATTGCCTCCAAGAAAAAAAAATGAATAATTCTAAATTATAGAATGGTGGTACCAATTGACAGGTCCAAAAATAGAGCATTAATGTACCTGTTCTCCTACAGCCCCTCTAATATTCACCATTTGGTTCTTTGTCACCTTTGCCAAACTGATGGGACTGAGGTGAAATGTCATAATAGTTTTAGTTAGCATTTCTCCAATTAATAGTGATGTAAAGAAATTTTCATAGGGCTAGAGATAGCCTGGGTTTCTCCCCCTCAGAAATTTCCTTTATATACTGATACCACTTATCAAGTGGGGCATTGTTCTTATTCTTAAAAATTTGAATAAATTTCTTACTTATCTTAGAAATGAGATATTTATCAGTGAAAGTTGTTGCAAACATTTCCCCCAATTACTTGTTTCTCTTTTAATTTTAGCCTTGTTCTGTTTGTTTCTACAAAACTTTTTAAAAGTTGTTTTTACAATTCTTCATTTTATCTTCTGTGATCTTCTCTGTTCCTTTTTTATTATGTACATTATACATAGATCTGAAGGGTGATTGTTTTTGTTTCTCTAATTTTTTTTCTTTTAAAATTTTATTTATCTCAAACATTCATTTAAAATTTTTTTGTTATGAATTTTCTTCCACCCTATGGTATGTATGATATAATTCAAAACATGTTTCCATATTAACCATGTTGCCAAAAAAAAAGCAAGAAAAATAGAGAAAGTGAAAAAAAGTATGCTTCAATCTGCACCCAGATTCCATCAGATCTCTCTCTAGAGGTGGATAGTATTTTTCTTCACGTGTCATTTGGAATTCTCTTGGATCATTGTATTAACCAAAGTAGCTAAGTTGTTCACAGTTGATAATCATACAATATTGCCGCTACAGTGTACAATGTTCTCATGGTTCTGCTCACTTCACTTTGTGTGACTTGATATAAGTATTCCCTTCTCTAAAACCATCCGGCTTGTAATTTCTTATAGCACAATAGGATTCCAACACAATCATGTATCATAACATGTATAGCCATTTCCCAACTTATGGGCACCCCCTCATTTTCCAGTTCTTTGCCACCACAAAAAGAGCTGCTATAAATATTTTTGTATATATAGGTTCTTTTTCCTTTGATCCCTTCGGGTTATAGATATAGTAGTGGTATTTGGGGATCAAAGGTTATAAAGAATATAAAAACCCTTTGGGCATAGTTCCAAATGTATCCATTTTAACCTTATTTTTTTTTTAGTGAGGTAATTGGGGTTAAGTGACTTGCCCAGGGTCACACAGCTAGTAAGTGTTAAGTGTCTGAGGCCGGATTTGAACTCAGGTACTCCTGACTCCAGGGCCGGTGCTCTATCCAATGCACCACCTAGCTGCCCCCATTTTAACCTTATTTTAATATACAGTGTAAAATGTTGTTCTATTCCTAGTTTCTGCCATACTATTTTCCAGTTTTCCCAGCAGTTTTTGTCAAATAGTAAGTTCTTAGAGGTTAGAGTCTTTGGGCTTATCAAACAGGAGATTACTGTATTAATTTACTACTGAGTTTTGTATGGCTAACCTATTCCCCTGACCCACCATTCTATTTCTTAGTCAGTACCAAATAGTTTTGATGATTGCTATTGTGTGGTGGATGCCCAAGCTGGCAAACTGTCTTCTGCATTGAAGCTGGGGACCTCACAACTAGTCTACTGTGCCACTAGCTTTCTGAGCTAGATCTGAGGTTCCTTGGCTGCCAATCTGTGCTGTGGCTGAGGGCCATTAGCTGGCTTGCCCAGACACCCTCTGAGCTGAGCTGTGCTGCCCTTTTACCCAGATGAGACAGACCTTTTCTGAAGTCCTTGTAGGTTACCTTAAGGTGAAAGATTGTTTCACTCCATATTTTTTTTTAAGTTCTGTAGCTCCAAAATCCATTTAAGAGGCCGAATTTAACAGTGTTTCCAAGGGAAATTTGGGAGAGCTCAGTAAACTTCCTGGTTTCTCTCTGCCATCTTCTCTATCTCTTAATTAAATCTATTTTTGTTGTTGATTTTTCTGAAATTGTAACTGCTACCCCTGTTTGTTTTTAGTTCATCTGAAAAAATATTCAATTTTGCTGCTACTCATTATTTTAACACTCTCTCTCTTTCTGTTTCAAGTGTTTCTTCTAAACATATTGTTAGATTTTGCTTTCCAATCCATCCTATTTACTTCTTTTGTGGGTAAGTTCATTAAATTCATTAAATTCACATTCACAGTTAATTGTTGATTTCCCTCCAATATTTTCTAATATACTTTTTCTTCTCTCTTCCCCTCTTTCCCTATTTATTTGAAGCTGTTATCTTTTTACCTTCCCTTTATTATTCCCCTTCCAAGCTTAGAGGTTTGTTTTTTATCTTATTGCTAATCCTTTATTATTTATCTTCCCTCATATCCTTCCTTTCACTCTTCCTTTTTTTATCTGTATCCCTGTTGAGTTGAATATATTTCTACGCCAAACTGGTGTGTATATTCTGCCCCCTTTTGAGAGAAAGTAACTACAGCCCATTAACATCATCCTAAATATTTTGATCCTCCTGTGTAGATGAAATTCTAAGTTGAGATGAGCATTGTTGTTGTTTTTCCTCTTTAATCAACATTAAATCAAACCATCTTTAGTTATTCGTAGGTTGATTTTTTAATTTTTGTTTTCAGTTCCAAATTTTCTCCCTCCACATCCATTGAGAAGGAAAGAAATAGGACAGCCCTTATAAATATGAATATAAAATATATTTCTACATTTGCCATATTGCAGGGAGGGGAAAAGCAAATAAAATAAAGTGAAAAAAATCCATACTTTAGTCTGCACCCACTTTTCTCTCTGGAGTTAGATGACATTTTTTCATTGAGTTTTTTGGAACTGGCATGGATTGTTGTACTGATCAGAACAGCTAAGTCTTTCACATTTGATAACAATTTGAGAAAGTCAAGGAAAATAATATAAATTATACATGTGAAATAATGTAAAACATATTTTCATATTAGCCATATCACAAAAAAAGGGAAAAATAAAGTGAAAAAATTGTACTTCAATTTGTACTCAGATTTCATCACTTCTCTCTCTGGAAGGGAATAGCATTTTTTAAAATCATGAGTCCTTTAGAATTATCTAGTATAATTGTACTGATCAGAGTAGCTAAATCTTTCATGGTTGATCACCATTATAATATTGCTGATACTATGCATAATAATGTTCCAGTTCTCCACTTTGCATCAGTTCATACATATGTTGGCATGTTTTTTTTTTTATTAAACTACCTTCTTTGTCATTTCTTATAGTACAATTATACTCCATCACAAGCATACACCACAATTTGTTCAGCCATTCCCCAATTGATGAACATACCCTCAATTTCCATTTCTTTGGCAGCACAAAAAGAGCTAATATAAATCATTTTATAAATATAGGTTTTTGATCTCTTTGGAGTACAGACCTACTAGTGAATATTTCTCCGTCAAAGACTATGCACAGTTATGTAGCCCTTTGAGCACAGTTCCAAATTGTTCTCCAGGTGGTTGGATCAGTTCAGTATTTCACAAGCAATCCATTAGTGTACCTATTCCCTGCCCCCTCCCATCCCTTCCAGCAGTTGTAATTTCTGATAGTTGTAAAGTAGTACCTTAGAGTTATTTTGATTTGCATTTTCTAATAAATAGTAATTTAGAGCATTTTTCATATGACTAGATAACTTTGATTTCTGTTTCTGACTATCAATTGGGGAATGGCATTTTTTTTTTATAAATTTAACTCAATGCCCTATATATTTGAGAAATAAATGAAGCCTTTATCAGAAAAAATGCCCTTAACATTTTTGCTATTGCTTCATTGTCTGTGATACCTTTTAGGAAATGTACTTTCTTTGATTATATCTTTTAATTGGGTCTATTTTTAACTTGGCTTTGATCTGTAAAGAATTAATTGTGATTTGAGGTTTTTCTGACCCCATCTTTGGCTAAAGTTAGAAGCCCCAGCCTGCACCTGACCAGCCTCAGGCACTGCCTCCGTGCCAGCACAGTGCTCCACCCACCTCATGCCAACACCTATGTGGGCCTGGCCAAATTATAATGATTAGAAGCCTGGTGAGGCCAATAAGGTAACCTTCGCATCTGGAAACTGGGGTCAGCTGGCATTTTTACAGATGCCTTTGATTCTGTCAATCAGGGCTGCCAGCCAATTAGCTTGGTGTGTGTGTGTGTGTGTGTGTGTGTGTTTGTGTTTATGTCCGCCCTGTTTCCTGTGAGAGAGGGGGTTTTCTGGGAAGGAGAAGAGGAAAGATTCTTCATTCTGGTGTGTGAGAGGGAGAGAGATGGGGTGCAGCCATTTTGCTCTTTGGGAACAGCTGAGTCTGGTTGGTGCGGTTTCAGGTCATATTATTTTCCTTCCTCTATTCCCTTTTTCCCTTGTCCCTAGTTCTACTAATCTTACTTGTGTTTAAATTCATTCCTGTAAATAAACCTTGTTTCTTTTTTGAAAGAGGCTCTTAATCTCCTTCCTTACCTCAATATTCTGGCAAGGCGCCTAATTAACACTCCCCAATTAAAATTTGCCCTTTACAGATCTGAAATCACAATTACTATCTCTGCCTTTTTTACTTCAGCTAAAGCATAGTAGATTCTGCTCCAGTCCTTATTTTAACTCTGTATGTGTCATTCTGTTGTGAGTGTGTCTTTTATAAATAACATATTGTTAAATTTTGGTTTGTAAATCATTCTGCTATCCATTTGTTTTTTAGGTGAGTTTATCCTTTTCATATTCAGTTATGATTATTAACTGAGTATTTCCTTCTATCCTATTCTATTTTTCTTCTCTCTCTTTTTTCCCTTTCCCTTCTCAAAAAAATCTGTTTTGTTCCTGACTACTGATTCCCTTAATATTCTCTCACTTCTTTTATTCCTTCCCTATGCTCCCCCCACCATATTTCATCACCTTCCCCTCCTATTTTCCTATTGGGCAACATAGATTTCTATACCCAACTAAGTGTGTAAGTACAGGATGAGCCAAAAGACTGGAGGTATATGATGTTTTAATAACTTTCTGAAAATTAAAAAAAAAATTTTGCCATTTGCAAGGTTTGATTTTTCACATGTAATGTAAATGTATCTCCTATATATACTGTATATGATGCTATGGTACTGTAAATTGAAAACAAAAAAGAGGAGTTATTAAATGTTTGTGACTTTAAGCCCACAGTGTATATTCTTCCTACATTAAGCCAATTTGCCCTCCCTTCCCCATTTCCTCTTCCACTAAAAAAGTTCTTCTCTGCACACCACTTTTATTCAAGAAAATTTCTTCATTCTACCTCTCTCTTCCCTCTTCTCCCCATGCTTCTCCTTTTCTCACCCCTTCATTTTATTTTTTGGAGATGATCCCAACATACTAGACTTTTACCTGTACCCTCTGTCTATGCAAGACTCCTAACTGTGCTACTAATGATAAATTTCTTAGTAGTTACATGTATCATCTTTTCATATAGGGATGTAAACAGTTTAACTTCATTGAGTCCTTTATGATTGCTCTTTCATGTTTACTGTTTTATGCTTCTTTGAGTTTTGTGATTGAATGTCATATTTTCTATTCAGTGCTCATCTTTCTCTCAGGAATGCTCAAAGGATCTTTATTTCATTAAATATCCATTTCTCCCTTGAAGGATCATATTCAATTTTGTTGAGATACTTGGTTGTAATCTTGCCTCCTTTGCCTTCCAGAAGCTCTCCAATCATTTAATGTGGAAGCAGCTAAATTTTGTGTGGTTCTGACTGTGGCTCCATGCTATTTGAATTATTTCTTGCTGCTTGCAGTATTTTCTCCTTGACCTGGAATCCCTGGAATTTGGCTATAATATTCCTAGGAGTTTTCATTTTGGAATATTTTCAGGAGGTGGTTGGTGGAATCTTTCAACTTCTATTTTTTTTTCCTTCTGGATGTAGGGTACTGGGGCAGTTTTCTTTATAATTTCTTTAAATATGATATCTAGCTCTTTTTTAAAATCATGGCTTTCAGATAATCCAATAATTTTTAAATTATCTCTCCTTGATCTGTTTTACAGGTTAGTTGTTTTTCCAATGAAATATTTCACATTTTATTCTATTTTTAATTCTTTTGATTTTATTGTTTCTTAATGTCTCATGGAATCATTAGCTTCTGCTTTCCCAATTCTCATAATTATTTTCTTCAGTAATCTTTTGTACCTGCCCCCCCCCAAAAATTGGACAATACTGCTTTTCAAGGAGTTATTTTCTTTAGGGAATTTTTGTGACTTTTGCCATTAGGTCAATTATGGTTTTTAGGGCTTTATTATTTTTAATATGTTTTTGTAACTCTTTTACCAAGTAGTTAATTTTCCTTTCATAATTTTCTTGCATCACTTTCCTTTCCTTTCCTAATTTTCCCTTTATAACTTTTATCTCTTTCTTTAAACTTTCATGAATTCTTGGGGAAGCTATATGGTGAAGTGGATAGAACAATGACCCTGGAGTCAGGAGGATCTGAGTTCAAATCTGGCCTCAGACACTTAACACTCATTAGCTGTGTGACCCTAGGGAAGTCACTTAACCCCAATTGCCTCACCAAAACAAAACAAAACAAAAAAACCAAGAACAAAAACAAAACAAACACACACACACACACAAACAAAAAAAACAAAAAAAAAAAAACCATGAATTCTTATTGGACTTCAGCCCAATTAGCACTTTTCTTTGCATCTTTGCTTTTAGTTGTTTTTACATACTATCTTCTTCTGATTTTATGCCTTGGTCTGCCATCACAGTAGTTTGTTTTTTTTTAAATGGTCAAATTCGTTTTGTTGTTGTTTACTCATTTTACCAGCTTATTTCTTGACTTTGTACATTATGTTGAAGTTGGGCTCTGGTCACCTTGAGGTGGGAAGGTCTCGAGCCTCAGCCTTTTTCCTGCTGCTATTTTTAAAGTTAGTGTTGGAAGTCTGCAAACTCGCAGTGTTTCCAATGTTGTTTAATTAGGGGAGAGGTATGGTCTCTTCTCTCCTGGTCTGTGCTCTGGTCTTTACACTGCTACTCTAGAATTGCTAGCCCTAGCACTCACTCCTGTTGACCCTGGAACTGTGACCATTTCCCCAGCTTTCCTGTAGCTAGAAGAACCAATGTTCCTCTCTGTCTAGGAGCTGTGGACATGTCCAGTACTCCCTTATGACCAAACACAATCACTCTTCTCTGCCCTGGAGCTGAGACCCATAACTATATATGAGCAATATAGTTACCAATTAGCACTGCTATTCCCTGTGCCAGCAAAGAGTCTCCTGTAATGTTTATGAATCATTGTACAACCTTCTCTGGGCTAGGAGTTTCTAAAGCTGTTGTTGCTGCCACTGCTGAACCATGGCTAGTGCTGTGGCTGAACTCTGGGCTGACTCCCACCCCAGTGTTAGAGACCTCTCTTGCTGACCTCCTAAAGTCCCTTAGGGTGGAAAAAAAAGTCTCACTCTGACCTTTTTTTGATTCTGCTGCTCCAAAATTTAATTTTAGGCAATATTTTAAAGTAGTTTGAAGGAGCATATTGGTAGAGTTAAGCTGGGTACCTGCCTCTAATATGCCATCTTGTCTCTTTACAAGCCTACTATTCCACATTTCATTCTTTGTACTTTCAGATCCTGGTAGCTTTTACCAAAGCCTTCTCCTATGATGAAATGCCATAAATGGTTTTCTTCTACAATGTGGGTAAATATTATTTCAGTTCTTCCCTTACTCAAAATTGTCATATCATCAATGTTTGCTTTTATCTTTCTTCACAGGATTCATATGTATATCAAAAGATAAATTGTAATGGATATAGAAGATACCCTCCTTTTTGCCATTATTTTCAGGAATAAAATCTTCCGAGAACTTCAAAAAGCCTGTGTATGCATTTCAGTGACAAGAAAGTATCTTTATGAGTGTAATCTATGAAACTATATTTTCTGAAATAGGCCAGACAGAGGAAAAACTTTGTTTAAAAGCTGCAAGTGGGAAAGGAAGTGGAAAGAGAATAAGGCAGGGCAAGCCTTGAGATTTGGCAAAAATAAGAGTAAAATTGGATTTTATGCTAACAGCAGGGTTAGCAGTGGGTCTTCCATCAGCTATTCAAATGAAAGCTAGATGGGGGGGGGGAAGCACAGCCAAGATGGCAGAGGAAAGGCAGTGACTTTTCTGAGCTCTCCCCAACACCCATTCAAATACCTTCAAATAATGCCATCAGACAATTCCTGCAGCAGCAGAACCCACAAAAAGAGAGGGGGAAAAATTTCCAGCCAAAGACAACTTATATTGTTGGCCGAAAAGGTCTCTTGTACTAGGGTGAGAGTAGAACTCTGCCAAGTGCAGGCCTTGAGAGCCTCTGAATCAGCAGCAACTGCTTCTGGAACTCAACTCACAGACAGAGAGGGGATCGAACAATTGGCTAGAAGAAGATCACAGGAGTCTCTTTGCTAGCACTGAGGTAGGATTCTGTTGTTTTTCCCATACTTGGATCCAGGTCACAGTCTTAGGTTGCAGTTCCAGGTTGGGAAGGAGCACAAGCACACTAGAGCTTGCAGCCACAGTAGATGAGGACTCTAATCATAGTTGCAGGGCAGAAAAGCAGGCCTATGGTTGCTCACAGACCAGAGCAAAGGCCAGGAGAGTAGTAAACCTACCTCTCCTTAAATCATACCACCTTGGAAGAATTAAAAACTTATACATTCCTAGAAATATCTCTGAAAACAGCTGCACAACACCCCCTGAAGCTTGGGACAGTGCGCCTTCCACCCTGGAAGCAGTGCCCCACTTTAGCAGTGAGCATTTATTATCAATTAAGATTACATATTACTGGGGCAGCTAGGTGGGCCTGGATTCAGGAGTACATGAGTTCAAATCCGACCTCAGACACTTGACACTTACTAGCTGTATGACCCTGGGCAAGTCACTTAACCCCCATTGCCCCACCAAAAAAAAAGAAGATTACATATTACTAATACTAAAGTGTTGACAATGTGTCTAACTTCCCCACTAGGTACAGGACTTACAAGCCTGAACAGTTACAAATCCAACATGAAGAGTCCCAGAAAAAGAGAGAGGATGCATGGCTAGTTCAAGAACATCCCTGCCTCAAGAGAGAGAGAGAATTGACCAAATTTAACACAAGATGAAAACCACAGCACTATATTGTCTCTAAGAGAGAGCACATGGCCTCAAGCAGAGTTCAAAAACTCTACATTATCTAGAGAGACAGCTACCAAACAGCTTTCCTCACCTAGCCTGTGTCACCCAGGATGAGTGCCCCACTTTAACAAACAGTTAAAAGGCAAAAAATAGGCTTGAAAAATGAGTAAACAGAAAAAAATGCTGACCAAAGAAAGTTTCTATGGTGACAAGGAAGATCAAAATACACCCTCAGCAGAAGATAACAAAATCACAGCTCCTACATCCAAAGCTTCCAAGAAAAATATGAATTGGTCTCAGGCCATAAAAGCACTCAAAAAGGACTTTGAAAATAAGGTAAGAGAGGTAGAGGAAAAAATAGAAAGAGAAATGAAAGTGATGCAAGAAAATCATGAAAAAAGTCAACAGCTTCGTAAAGGAGACACACAAAAGACTGAATAAAATAACATCATAAAAAATAGAGTAGGTCAAATATTAAAAGAGGTACAAAAAGCCAATGAGGAAAAGAATGCCTTGAAAAGCTGAACTGTCCAAATAGAAAAGGAAATACAAATGCTTTTTGAAGAAAATAACTTCTTAAAAATTAAGATTGAGGAAATGGAAGCTAATGACTTTATGAGAAATCAAGACCAATACAGCAAAACCAAAAGAATGAAAAAATAGAAGGCAATGTGAAATATTTCCTTGGAAAAACAGCTGACCTGGAAAATAGATCCAGGAGAGATAATTTGAAAATTATTAGACTACCTGAAAAGAATGATTAAAAAAAGAACTTGGAATCATCTTCCAAGAGATGTTCAGAAAAAAATTGTGCTGATATTCTAGAGGCAGAAGATAAAACAGAAATTGAAAGAATCCACAGATCACCTCCTGAAATAGATCCTAAAATTAAAACTCCCAGGAATATTATAGCCAAATTCCAGAGCTCCCAGGTCAAGGAGAAAATATTACAAGCAAAAAAAACAAAAAAGAAAAAAAGAAAATAATACAAGCAGTCAGAAAATAACAAAGTATTGTGGAGTCACAGTCAGGATAACACAAGATTTAGCAGCATCTACATTAAAGGATTGGAGGGCTTGAAAAATTATATTCTGGAGGGCAAAGGAACTGGGATTACAACCAAAAATCACCTATTCAGCAAAACTGAATATAATCATTCAGGGAAAGAATGGGCATTCAATGAAAGCAATATTGTAAGATGATTAGCTGTGAATGACTTAGCTATTTTAAGCAATACAATGATCTAAGATAACTTTGAAGGACTTATGAAAAATGTGATCCATCTCCAGAGAAAGAACTGATGGTGTTTGAATACACACTGAAGCATATTTTTTTTCTAGTTTCTTTCTTTTTTTCTTTCTTTTTGTGGGACAATGGAGGTTAGGTGACTTGCCCAGGGTCACACAGCTAGTAAGTGTCAAGTGTCTGAGGCCGGATTTGAATTCAGGTACTCCTGAATCCAGGGCCAGTGCTTTTATCCACTGTGCCACCTAGCCGCCCCCTAGTTTCTTTTTCTTAAGTTTATTTTTTTTTGGTCTGTTTTCTTTCACAACCTAATATGGAAATGTTTTGTATGATTACATATGTATAACTTATATGGAATTGGCTGTATTCTTAAGTGGTAAGAGAAAAGGAAGAAGAGAATTTGGAACACAAAGTTTTCAAAAGGGAAATTAAAAATTATTTTTCCATGTAATTGGAGAAAAAATTTTAAATAAGTGGAATTATTTTAAAGGTAGATGACTACTTATCACACTATAAAGGGGAATCATATTTAGGTATGAGTTGAGCAGGATTATTTTCTAGGATCCAACTAACTCTGAGAATCTGTGCATTTGCTGATTAAATGAAATACCAATCCTCAAAGGCTTCTTGTCCCTGGGAATTGTTATTCTTGATCTCCCCTCTCCCCCAATTATTTCCCATAATCCTCCCCATTTAAGGGTTCTTGATGCTCAATCCTTTGACAAGACCTGGTCCTCTCATTGTTTTTTCTTCCCTAGATACTACTCTCCTGCAGTCCCTGTGCCAAATTACAAGAAGAAATATTGAGTTGGGTCATATGGAAGTATATCTCCTAGTACCAGGAAGTAGGAGTGGAGTGGGGGTCAAAGATAGGGAAACATTAGTGATCCCACTGCAAATGGAAAGATTAGAGATGGTCAGGATGCAGTCTGGGAGCCAAAAAATTGATTTTTCCTCACCAGTAAAGGCATAACATTAACATGAGTCATCCATTAATGAAATTTTGTGTAACGTCAACCAACTGAGATATAACTAAGGATCTTTTTGTTGTTGCTGTTTTAATTTTTAAAGTTCATATTTCAAAGTAAGATAGCTCTCCTCCTTTGATCTTTTTCATTACTCACTCAAGGACTTATCAGAATGGCAAAGGGAAGCTAGAAAAGGGAGCTATTAAATGTTTTGCCCAAGACCACAATGCTCACAATTGGTGTATCTGAGAGCAGAACCCAGAACTCCTCATTCTTACTCCACTGTTCTGTTCACTGCATGTGTGAGCAAGTGAAACTAGGTAATCTTGATAGAGCATCCTCTATGATATTCAGACACTAAGTGGTGTTTAGAATATTGCTCTAAAATGTGATTCAATCTCATTTGATTCTTAAACAGATGAGTCTAAATCTTGCTGTTACATTTAATAAAGAATCATTTTGTCAGCAGCAGGGCTCCTTTGTCAGCTTTGATTAGAGTGCTAACCCCAATGACTAAGATGAGAATGGCATTGAATCACACAGCTATCAGAAATGGAATTATTACGTATTGTTACTCAAAGACTTACCCTATACTTGATAGATAGGTTGCACAGTGAGTATAAGTCAGTCCTGCAGTCAGGAAGAACTGAGTTCAAATCCAGCCTCATAAACTTACCCTAAACAAGTCACTTAACCCTGTTTACCTCAGTTTCCTCATCTGTCAAATGAGCTGAAGAAAGAAATGACAAACCACTCCAGCCAGTATCTTTGCCAAGAAAACCAGAAAAGGGTCATGAAGAATTTGACATGACTGAAAAACAAATGAACAACAACAATCAGTTAAGTAAAGCAGCCTATGTAGTGTTTGTTAGACTTTGAGTTAGGATGACTTAAGTTCAAATCTTCCCTCAGGTATTACTGGCTGTGTGACTCTAGTCAAGTCATTTAATGTCTTTAACCTTAGCTTCCTCAACTATAAAATGGTGTAATAATTGCACCTACCTCACAGGGTTTCTGTGAAGATCAGAAGAATGCTTTTCAACTTTACATTATAAATAGACACTTTTTGATACCTTTAAGACAGTGTATAATTGCCAGATATTATTATTGTTGTTGTTGTTGTTATTTAGAATTATATAAACATTCTTTCAAGATTTCAAAATGAAGTATGGCAAATATATATACTTATGCATATATACATATATGTGTATTTATCTTTTTCAGTCTTGACCCCTGTAATTTTACTTGTTTTGTGAATTCCCAGATATGGAAACTTTCTCCACTGATGTAGATTAGCAGCTCCTCTGTACCATATAATCTTAGAGTAGACTTGGACAAAAAGGTTAAATGACTTACCGATGGTCAAATCATTAGCTTCATTAACAACAGATCTTTTTGATGCTGAAGACACCACTCTAAGCACTAGGCCACAACCACCACTATGGTAATTTTTACAAGATGATAATGGTCAGGATGATTATTATTAGATGCCTTATATCTATATAGTGCTTCACAGGGATATTTTTACCCAAATATTTTCATATACTATTTTATCCTAACAACAACTCTGCTAGAAATGTGAGGTACATGGTATTGTTCCCTTTTTATAGATAAGAAGACAGGCTTAGAGATCTTCAATGGCATACCTAAGGTCACATAGGAAGTCATGCAGTTGAGTGTAAACATTTTTAAAGAGTATATCATCTAAAAAGCACCCACTAGGTAGCATATATATATATATGTATATATATATATGTATATGTATGTATACACACACATATATGTATGTGTATATGTACATATATATTTTTAAAAATAAAAATTCCTTCCCTCAAGGAGCTCAAAATTCAAATTTTCTGATTCTCAGTTTGTTTTTCTAACTGATATGTTAACCCAATTTAAACATTTTATAAGTTTAATGTATATACATTTTTGTATAATTACAATACTTACTATTATAGTTGTGGCATAATTGAATTTAGTACCATCGAATTTATATTCCATTTCATCAGGAAAAAATGTCACAGGTGGATATAACCTAGGAGAAAGCTTCTCCAACAAATTTCTGAATAAGAATCCCCATTATATTATCCTTGACAGTTATCTAGCTTTAATTGAATTCCTGTAGTGATGGAGTGAAATGCATAGAGTGTGGGTCTAGAGTCAGGAAGACTCATCTTCCTGACTTCAAATCTGGCCTCACACACTTACTAGCTGTGTGACCCTGGGCAAGTAACTTCAACCCATTTGCTTAGTTTCCTCATCTGTAAAATGATCTGGAACAGGGGATGACAAACCATTCCAGCATTTTTGCCAAGAAAACTCCAAATGAGGTCATGAAGAGTTAGACATGACTGAAATGACTCAACAACAACAGTGATGGGGAACCCATTACTTATAGACCATGCACTTCATGTTTTGCACAGCTCTAATTGTTAGATATGTAATTTTACCCCTGTAGTTTCACCCATGACTACTTAGTTCTGCTTTTTAAAGCCAAGAAAAACAAGATTAATCCCTTTTTCTTATTACAGGCAATCAAGTTTTTCAAGAGTCCTACATCAGCTTTCTTCAGTCTTTTATTCCTCTGGAAAAATATCCCCGGTTCCTTTAATTAATCCTCCTGTGTTAAGTTCTCCTAGCCTCTAACTATCCTAGTTGCCCTCCTTTGGATATTTCCCAGCATCTTTACTAAAATATGGTAATCATTGTGCAATGTAAAGGAAGTACTTTATTTTTCTAAGAGAAGTGTTTTTCCTTTACCTTTCAGAAAAAAAAGTTACTCTATCCGACCCTAATAATTACTTGTGTCTTTTACAAAAATTATAATTCATTTTTCTAACAAATACAGGAAACATAGGGTATTTGGTTTTCAGCAGGAAAATGTCAATAAAGAAAGGCTAACTTTGTCCACTTTAAATCCTATTATTGAAGATCCTGTGTTTGTATTGATATTTTAATTCCTCTCATTTGTTTAATTTCCTTTATCTCAGGCAATTCATAAATCCTTAATCTTCTTAAGAGTTTCTGCACACTGTGAACATAGATGAAGATAACTAAAATACTCTGCAAAATCCTTTAAAGGAAAAAGTGAAAAAAATCAATTTTGCACAGTAAACTTGGCTACCATGTGTGAATTACAGCCAGTTGGAAAACTCAAACATAAGTCTCTTTCCCCCCTGCAGAGTCACCTTGGATTTTTGTGTAGGCTTTATTAAAACATAAGCAGTGATGTAGCATCCCTGCTAAAAGAGGAGAATCCATTTTTACCATTTTTTTCTTATTACTTGCAATACTAATTCTATAAATTTCTCCTTTTCTTTTGCTTCCACACAAAGCAATGCTTCTTAACTCTACGCAGGCTTAGTATTGCCTATATATCTTTCCACCCACCATAGACTTCTCTCTTCAAGCTTCTCCTGGCCACCCCCTCACCTTATTCTCTCAGGCTAGAACTTCATCCTCATGCTTCACTCATCCCCCTCTACTCAAAAAAAAAAAAAGAAAGAAAAAAGAAAATTGAGGCCATTTGGCATGAACTCCCCCTTATTTCCTCCTTCCATTCTGACAGTCCTTTAACTATTTCTTCTTCCCAGTCTCTTATGAAGAGGTTTTCCTTATTTTTGCTAAGGTCAACCTTTCCACATGCACATTTGATCCAAATCTTCTTTCCATCTTCCACCTTTCTTTTCATCTTCTTCAGCAAAATTGCCCCCTTCATTGCACCTCTCTTTAAGCTTCAATCTATACCTATTAACTGTTTTCTTCCATGATGCTTACAAATGTATTCAAGGCTTTCACCTCCTAAAAACCTTCAGTAGATCCTACCATCCATATTAGCTAACATTCTTTATCTCCTCTCCTTTTCTCAGGCAGATTCTTAGGTAAAGACAGCAAGATTCAGTGCTTCCATTTCTTTTCTTATTTACTTTTTACCCTTTTTGGGATATGGTTTCTGATTTCATCATTTAACTGAAACTGCACTGTCCAAAGTCAACAATAATCTCTTAATTGTTGAGCTTTTGGGGGAGATCTAGGTGGTCCAGTAGATAGAGTGCTGGGTCTGAATTAAAATCTGGCCTCAGGCACTTACTAGCTGTGTCACCCTGGGCAAGTCACTTCACCTTATTTGCCTCAGTTCCTTGTTTGTAAAATGGTTTGGAAAAGAAAATGGCAAATCACTCCAGGATCTTTGCCAAGAAAACCCCAAATAGGGTCATGAAGAGTCAGACATGACTGAAACAACTGAACATAGATAACAGCTTTTTATAGTTTCTTAACCTTCTGGGCCTCTTTGTAGCATCTGATAGTGTTGATGAAAGGACACTCTCATCCATGGTAGTCTCTCCTCTCTAGGTTTTCCTAACACTATACTCTTTTGGTTTTAATCATGTCTACTGACTCTTCTTTCTTGTTGCTCTTTGCTGAATCATTATCCATATCATACACACTAGATGAAGGTATACCTCAAGATTCTATCCTGGCCCCTCTAATCCAATTTTTTTTTCTAGATCTTTTCACAAATTATTTGTCAAGGACTCACCCAACATACTGGAGGTACTGTATCCTTTTTTAGTAGTTATTTTATAGTTGATAGTACAAGGATTCTTAACTGATTTCTTTTCCATTATTTTCTTTATGACAATATTTTACTGATATATTTTGTCTTTACATTATACATATTATCCAATGCATTATCCTAATTTCCCAATCTCTTATTCTTTAAATTTTTGGAGAGCAGTGAATGGGCTATACCTTTTTTGTTTTTTATTCTTGTTACATGAAGAGTGTACTTTTCTCTTGAATTTTTCATTTCTCATAATACTTCTCTAGCTCCAATAACTGTTGCATGATAGAAACAATTTATGCCCACTTCAATTGACTTGAAGATTCTACAGAATATGGGTACTATAATTTCTTAATTCTGAACAGTATTTTTCAAAAGAGTTTTTCTTTTTTGGTCCAACGTCTTCTCTTTATTATTTTCTCTTTGAAGTCACTGAGCATTTTCATTTCTGCTGACTTAATTTATATCACCATCTTAACAAGTTTTCACAGCATTCCTCTATTCCTTTATCCTTTGTAAGGATATTGATAAATTAGTTGATTATCTTTATGGCGGTTTATTTGCTAATGCTGATCCTGAGCCCCAAAAGACAGACTTATCAAGTGTCTCATGAAATCAGGTTTTTATTGCTGTTGCTTTTTTTTCAGGGTGATTCCAACATTGCTAAGCCTTTCATTGCCTTTTCTGGGGAGAATATGATGATGTCTCTCCATTGAACTGTGACATGTCTTTGGGTTTTACTTACACTGAGAATGTTGATACAGATATGGTTCAATTCATTCTTTACTAAATTAATTTTTGGCTATGTTAAGAAGATTACACACTGAGTACAGAGAGTTAAATTAATGTTTGCATATGGTCTTAGAAGTGTGTAATTTGTATACATAGTTTAGTTTACCTGTTTCACTCTGCCACCATCTTTCCTGAAGCAGAAAGGAGGTACACAGTATTAGGGGCTGATTTGCATGTCTGTCCATTCTATAGACAACCAAAGCTAAAAGAAAAATATCTCCTAGTAGTCAGCCTCCTTGTAAAGAGCCTGCCCAATCTTCACAAGGCTGGTTCCCAGATACTAGATACAAAGACATCTACCAAGCCTATTCCACAGCATGGAAATGGATTTGGAACAAGAGGTCCTGAGTTCAAAATCCACTTTGGCTTCTGGTTATCTATGTGACCTTGGGCAAATCACTTCTCTTTGGACTCTAGTTTTCTCATCTGTAATACTATGGAGTTGGACTATATAATCTTTTATTGCTCTAAATTTCATGATCTATGATTATAATGATCAATCATTAAGTGCCTACTACATAACAGACACTGTGCTAGGTATGCAAAGGCAAAAAGAAATGGTCCTTTTCTTCAATGAGCTTGTATTCTATTGGGGAACACAAATGTATACATATATAAGTATATAAAAGGCAACTAGATGGTGCAGTGGATAGAGCATTGGGTCAGGAGTTTGCAATAATTTCATGAAATTCTGGGAGGTAGAGTTTTCCTACTCTAAAAAGAAGCTTAAGTATTGTGAGATCATGGCCCATAAGAGGGTATTTTGGGGGCAGCCAGGTGGTGCAGTGGATAGAACACCAGCCCTGGAGTCAGGAGGACCTGATTTCAAATCCGGCCTCAGACACTTAACACTTACTAGCTGTGTGACCCTGGGCAAGTCACTTAACCCCAACTGCCTTGCCAAAAAAAAGAAGGTTTTTTTGGGTTCCTAGGGCATTTGTCCAGTGTTCTTTTTAAGCCTGGAAAGCTAAACCTCTCGTAAGTGTGCCATTGCTGTTATGATCTGGGAACATCTATAAAAATAAATACAAGATGATCAATTGGGGGAAACAAGAATTTCCATTTTCAGCAAAAGTTTTATTCCAGTGCTTCATTGGAGCATGGAGGTAACTTAGGTTCTTAAAGTCCCTACAAAATACTCTGGCAGGTGGTTTAGACACGTTTTCCTGGAACCCTAATTTTGATCTATGGAATTATGGATTTTTAATTAAAAATTTTTAATTTTTAATTAAAAACATCTTCTAAGTTCCAGATAAGAGTGATTTTATAATGTTACACAAATATTGTCTCATTTTATCCTTATAACTGAACAAAGTAGACACTATTTTTATCCCTGCTTTACAGATAAGGAAATTGAGGCAGGTGACAGATAAGTGACTTTCCAGGTTCATACAATCGCTTGGTATCTGAGATCACATTTGAACTCAGGCCTTCCTGATTTTAGGTTCCAGTGGTCTATCCACTGAGACACCTAGATAATTATAGATTATTACAACAAGAAGGAGGTATCTGGTCAAAATCTGTCATTTTCAAAGACTGTTATAATCTTGGACTTGGAAAATATCTCACAGTTTATCTAGTCAAATCTGTACGTAAGTAAAGCATCCTATCTTCAACAACCCCCTTATGATTTATTACTGCTCAGTCATAGTAGCTATCTAGCCTTCATTTAATTAAATACCTCTGACAGGAAACTCACTATCCTTCCCTTAACACAGCTCATTCCATATTTGGGCAGTTTTAATTGTTCAAGTCTTTTTTTGTTTTTGTTTTTGTTCTTTTTTTGTTTGCTTGTTTGTTTTGGTTTTTTTGGTAGGGCAATGAGGGTTAAGTGACTTTCCCAGGGTCACACAGCTAGTAAGTGTCAAGTGTCTGAGGCTGGATTTGAACTCAGGTACTCCTGAATCCAGGGCCTGTGCTTTATCCACTGTGCCACCTAGCTGCCCCCTGTTCAAGTCTTTTTGATAGACAAAGGAACTGAATCCAATAAAGTCTATCAATTTAGTTATCCAAAGTCACTCACATTTGGCAGCACAAGAAGTAGAATGCAGGGTTTCTGCATTTCACTATAAGGCAGGGCTTCTGCCTTTTAGTGTGGTACTCTTGCCACCTCCAAAAATTATGTCTTAGCTACAGATAACTTAATAAGTTCAATAAAATATAGGTATTCATGATGTTCAATTGTTTTCCAATCCTGTCTGTCTCTTTGTGACCCCATTTGGGTTTTTCTTAGCAGACATACTGAAGTGGTTTACCATTTTCTTTTCCAGCTCATTTCATAGCTGAGGAAACTAAGGTAAATGGGCTTAAGTGCCTTGCCCAGATGCACACAGCTATTAAGTGTGTGAGGTCAGATTTTAACTCATGAAGATGAGTGTTCCTAACCCTAGGCCTGGCCCTGGCACTCTAACCACTGTGTCCCATCACTACAGATATTCAAATGAAAACTAGACAATTGTCAAGGACAGCCTAGTAAGTGTCTGAGGATTTGAACTCAGAAAGAGTAGTCTTCCTGATTCCAGGCCTGGCACTCTATCTACTGCGCCACTTAGCTACCTTAAGTAGTACATGCACTTTACACAAATTCTGATTTTATCCTTATAACAATCCTCTCAATTCACAATTCCACACTCTCCTAAAAAATAAGTGTTGCTTAGACTAAAGAGTTCAACAAACACTTTGAGGACTCTCTGTTTAAAGCAGCTCTGAGAGCTGAAAAGAAATGTGGCTATAACAGAAAGGTCATCTTTTACAGTGTTATTATGGACCTAGATTCTTAATTAATAAAGGATAAGGGAAGGGTTTCCTTGGAGGAAGTTCATAACTTAGAGATATACCATTTGTAATGATCAGATATCAAATCCAGATGAGATTTAGAAAGTGGAACCACATAACCAAACTTCTTTTAATTTTTGTTTATTTTTTGGGGGGCAGGGCAATGAGGGTTAAGTGACTTGCTCAGGGTCACATAGCTAGCAAGTGCCAAGTGTCTGAGGCCAGATTTGAACTTGGGTCCTCCTGACTCCAGGGCCTGTGCTTTATCCACTGTACCACCTAGCTGCCCCCCAAAAGCTCTTTTAATAGGATGTTGACATCCTACTCTGACATCCCATAAGCTTTTCTCATAATTACTCCATCCTCTATTGTATTCATTTAAAATTTATAAACATAAAAAGAAAAAAAAGTTAATTCAACATTTAAAATTCATTTTTAATGAATTTCATTTCATTTCATTTGTTTGGTGTTTTGTCTTTATTTAATCATATACTTACATGTCCAGATTACCTCAAGGGCACAGTGAGTGTCCTATTGACTACAATTATAAACTACAGCAGGCAACCAGTAGCAGTCTGCTCTTGGCAGTCTACAACTTTCTGTGTTTTCTTGGCTCTCCCATTTCCTTCCCGTCTTTACTTTCTCTTGGTCTCTCAATTTCTTTTGAGACTATTCTGTCCTTTTCTTCCTCCTCTCTGTCCTACCTCACAGTCCTACCATTGAGGCTAACAAGCATCACTTTGCTCTCCTAGTAGCACTTACAATAAGATGTGGTTTGTGACCACTATTTTAAAGGACAAAGTCTAGTATGATGTGATTTTTCTTTCTTCTTTTTTTTTTTTTTTTTTGCATTGAACCAGACATACTATGGATAGATAATGACATCTATCAAGAAGTAATGGCAAGCTTTTCATAATGGAAATTACTTTGTCCTTCTGCTGTAGACAGAAAATTCCTTGGAAGTCGATGATTTTTTTTCCCTACACATTAATCAAAAATGAGTCTTTCTGGTAGAAAAAAAAGACTATTGAATATGAAATTTTTCATAATGACTTAATAGCATCTTCCTGACCTGTCAGTACAAGTTTCTAGAAAGAGGGGCACACAAATAACACTTTTCTAGAATACACTTGGGAGGAAAAAAGTTTAGACTTCTGGCAAAGGAGAAGCAAGAGAATATGAGGAAGCAGTGCCACCTAGTGGCCATGCTTTGCCATATGTATATCTTTCTATCTTGTATCTTCAAACTAGATATCATACACAATGTCCTACCAGTTTGGTTTTGATCTATTGCTTGGGGATGTATCAATGCATCTTGTAATTGTTCCTTCCAAAATACAGAATCATGACATACTAGAGCTAGAAGAGGTCTTTGATTATCTAATTTAACCCCCCACCTGCACCCTGCGAAACACACACACACACACACACACACACACACACACACACACACACACACACACACACACGCTTGTGCAATTTTGCAGAGAAAACAAAGGCTCATTTAGTAACTCGCCTAGTTGTTGTGTGGAAGACTCACCAAGAACTGGTCTGGGTCCTGGATGTAGTGCTCTTCCCATCTTCCGTAATGCCTTGTCAATAGATTTCCCAGAGGCAGGATGGTATAATGAAATGAGTCCTGAATAACTCCTATTACTATTTGTGCAAACTTGAACAAGTTACTTAATAATAAGGGCTCATGTTTCCACAACACTTTATAGGTTACTTTACACAAGTAAATACACTTTCCATAAGTAGCATATGCTTTCTGCTTTCTTTGGTCATTTCAGTCATGTCCAACTCTTTGTGACTCCTTTTGGGGTATTCTTGGCAAAGATATTGGAGTGATTTGCCATTTCTTTCTCCATACTATTTTATAGATGAAGAAACTGAGGCAAAGGGGTTAAGTAACTTGCTCAGGGTCAAACAGCTGGTGAGTTTCTGAGGCCAGATTTGAACTAAGGAAGATGAGTCTTCCTGACTTCAGGCTCTGCACTCTATCCACTGTGCCACCTAGCTGCGCTAAGTAGTACAAATGCTTTATATAAATTCTGCTTTGATCCTTACAACAATCCTCTAAAGGAGTTCGTGAAAGCACTGTCATCATTTGACAGAGGAAGACCCTGAAGTTCACAGAGGAGAATGACTTAACTAAGTTCGTATGGATAATAAGTGGCAGAGACATGTCTTTTGGTTCTGGAGCAAATTCTCCTTTCACTATATACCACATTGCTTCTAAACTCTCTGGGCCTTCAATTCCTCTTCTCTAAAATGAAGGAGTTAAAAGAGATTTGCTTTAAGTCTCTATCTCCAATATTCTACCACTTAAAATCTGTGTCCAATCCAAGAAGCTATGTTTTATACTTACCCATCAATTTGTGGCAAATCAAGGTTTAATCACTCTCAGAATAATGGACATATATGGAATAAGAACAAAGAAGGATGATAGGGACATTTCAAAGAACTGAATATGGAGTAAAACTGGGGAAATCAGAAGACAGCCACGGTAAAAAGACAAGAATACTCCAGTTGAGAACCTGGAAGCAGAGCTTAGAGAAAGGCTAACCTGCTACAGGATCTTCCTGACAGACAGCAGCTTCTAAAAATATCACCCACAGTGCCAGAGCTGCTTAAGTTGTCACACATCTTTCTCAATAACCAATGACAGCAACACACACAAAGTGTCAACTGTTCAGAGTGTGCTAACATGTAGGGCTAACTTTGAGTCCAGGATGGTCATGATGTATATGAGAGAAAAGCTTTGGAATTTTAAATACTGAGAAAATACAGGATTAATAAAACAGACTCTAAAGATGAACATTTCCTAAATACAATGGAGTACATCACAGAATTTCAATTCTTGAAAGGAGCCCAAAGGCCACCAATTTTAAACTGTATTGGGGGGGGGCGGTAGAGAAATAAGGGTTAAGTGACTTGCCCAGGGTCACACAGCTAGTAAGTGTCAAGTGTTTGAGGCTAGATTTGAACTCAGGTCTTCCCGAATCCAAGGCTAGTGCTTTATCCACTGTTTTACCTAGCTGCCCCCTAACCTGTATCTAAAAAAAAGAAATACCTGTTACAAAAAAACTTATACCAGGGATTCTTTATCTGAAGTCTTTGATCCCCTAAGGGGTTTGTCAATAGATTTTAGCATTTCTGTGAATGTGGATGGGATAGTCATACATCTTTATTTTCACTCATCTCTAACCAAATTTAGCATTTCCTTCAATCATTTAAAAACACTGTTCTGGGGTGGCTAGGTGTTGCAGTGGATAGAGCACCGGCCCTGGAGTCAGGAGTACCTGAGTTCAAATCCGGCCTCAGACACTTAATTAACACTTACTAGCTGTGTGACCCTGGGCAAGTCACTTAACCCTAATTGCCTCACTTAAAAAAAAATTAAAAAAAAAAAAAACCATTGTTCTAAGGAGGGGGCTGTATGATCCACCAGATTTCCAAAGTTGTCCATGATTAAACTGCAAAAGATGAGGAATCCTGCCTCACATTCAGTCATCGGGCTTTCACCTACAGATATCCAGTAAAACAGAATCCTTACCTCCCAAGGCCCTCATTTCACTTTTGGAGAGTCCACATTGTTAAGATTTTCTTTCTTCACATCGAGCATAATAATTTTGTTTCCTTACAATTTTTACCTCTTGTTTGTAGTTCTGCCCTTTGGAGGCCAGTGGAACAAGTTGTACCTGCCACTTGTCTTCTATAAATCAATCTATCATGCATTTGAAGATAAGTATAAGACCCCGACCAAGCCTCTTCCCCCAACTAGTTTTCTTTATTTCCAGCAAAACATCCCTCATTCCTTAAGGTGCTCTGAGTGTGGCATGATCTTAATGTCCTTTACCATTCTAATCTCCCTATTCTCAATCTTTTGGGGGGCTTATTAATGCTTTTTCTAGCATGTGACACAGAATTCAAATGATAGCTCAAACGTTTTCTCACCCAGGCAGAAGGAAACCATTGTCCTTTTCTTTTTGATTACTCTTCTCCTCCCAAAACAACCTAAGATCCCACGTGCCTTTTTGGTGGGGTATTGTATTGTTGACACATATTAACGATGCAGTCCCTTTAACTGCTGCCCCCATTTTTTTCCCCAATCAAACTGATGCTCAACTTCCCCCATCCTAGATTTCTGAAGTTAATTTTTTGAACCCAAGTGTAGAAGTTTACAGGTCTCTCTGTTAAAATAGGTGCCAAGTGTAGCCGTTCAAGTTCTTTTTTGGATCCTGATGGTGTTATTAAATGTGTTAGCTACCCTTCCCATATTAAAATAAAACTTGCCTACTTAGAAGGAATATGGAAGTAGATTTAGTATCTTGATTTCCTAAAAGTTGTCTTGCAGACTAGGCATTTAATAAACATTTTCAATTGAATTGTAAAGAGAAACAGTTAAAAAAGTAGGCCAGTAGCTAGAAATTCTTGGATTTCTTTAGCTTACAGAACTCCTGTCATATGTATATCATATCTCTTTTACAATTTAGTACTTAAAGCCTTAAAGATTGCTTCAAGCACACAGACATTGAATGACTTGCTGACGGTCACACAACTACTAAATGCCAAAAGTAGTATTTGAACCCAGGTCTTTTTTTTTTGGCAGGGTTGGGGGGCAGGGCAATGAGGGTTAAGTGACTTGCCCAGGGTCACACATCTAGTAAGTATCAAGTGTCTGAGGCTGTATTTGAACTCAGGTCCTCCTGAATCTAGGGCCGGTACTTTATCCACTGCGCCACCTAGCTGCCCTGAACCCAGGTCTTCTTGACTTCAAGCAAAGCCACTTTAGTATTCCATGTTTTCTTTTATCTAATATTACTAAATATAAAATGGGAAAAACAGGTTTTTTACCTGGTTGGATAAAAAGATTGAAATGGTTCCTATAAGTACTGTGATATTAAATTTATTTTGGAACATATCAGCTATTTAAGTTTACTTCTGAGGCAATAATCTTTTCCCCTAATTACTCCCTACTCCCACTTTTCCTACTGTCATAGAGAGCAATCCCACCCCTCCAATCCCTCAGGCTCACAACCCTGGAGTCATCCTTACTATCTCTCATTCCCTATACCCAAGTCAAGGACTTTCAATTTCGCCTTTGCAGCATCTGTTTTCTCCCTTTTCTCCTCTGACACTGTGAGCACACTAGTGCAGGCCCTCGTCACCTATCACTTTGATGACTTCAGTGGCCTGCTGCTGGGTCTGACTGCCTTGAGTCTTTCCCCACTACAATCCATTCTCCATTCAGTCACTAAAGCAATTTCCCTATAGAGCAGGTTCAATCATCTCATTTCCTCCTCTCCTTTACTCAATAAACTCCAGTGTCTCCTTATTGCCTCTCAGAACACATACAAAATGCCCTAATTGGCATTCAAAGCTCTTCTTAATCTTGTCCCTTCCTTTCTTTTTAGGGCTTCTTATGCCTTACTCCCCAATACTTACTCATCAGTCCAGTATCACTGGCCTCCTGGCTATTCTACAAGGCAGATAGTATCCTTCGGGGGCAGCTAGGTAGGTGGCTCAGTGGATAAAGCACCAGCCCTGGATTCAGGAGGACCTGAGTTCAAATCCATCCTCAAACACTTGACACTTTCTAGCTGTGTGACTCTGGGCAAGTCACTTAACCCTCACTGCCCTGCAAAACAAAGACAAAACAAACAAAAAAAGATAGTACACTTCTCACTTCTGAACATTTTTTCTGACGGTCTCCCATGCCTCAAAGCTCTATCAACTTCCCTGGATTCCTTTAAGTAGCAAGTAATCTCCTATAGTCTACAAGAAGCCTTTCCCAACTCCTCTTAACTGTAATGTTTTCCCTCTTTTGTTTACTTCCTATTTGTCCTGTATGTATTGGCATGTTGTCTCCTACAATAGATTGTAAGAGCCTTGAAGGCAGGAGCTCACTTACCACAGTGCTGGGCAAACAGTGGGCACTTAAGAAATGCTTATTAATTCACTGAACTGATTGCATTAAAACAGGCTTCTTTTAAAATTAATATTCTATTAGTAGACAGATGACTTAGGTTTGCATGTATTGCAGTTCTCAAAGTTAGGACAAGCATTTTCTTACCATAGAATTAGATTATCAGACTTTAATTATAGTATATTCTGGAAACAAATGAAATCTTCAGAGAAAATGTTAAAAAAAAATCGAATCATTTCTTTGAATTGTAACAATGGCATTTTAAAGAAGTATTGAAACTGAAATATAGAATCCTATTTGAAATAAAGTCAGATTCACAGTAACATTGAATGAAAACACCTTCAGTGAGACTTATAAAGGACCTTTAACAATAAAGTTCTGACATTTATGAGTTGGTATTCATGTTAGCATTATCATTATTCTTTCTCTCATGACCATGAGATCTATGAAAGCAAATATATACATATATGTATACATATATATTTATTAGTAACAATATGGCATCTTATTTTAGGTAGATTTTATTCTAAATCACATGTTGCTCTGGACACTATGATTGTTTTAAAGAAGCCTAAGAACCCATTCCTCCATGAAAGTCCTACTCTTACTCCAATGCCTTTTTGTACTGGGGAGATATAGTTTGGTTATGAGGATCCCATAACACTTGTTTGCATGTTCTCATAACCACCATGTTTTGATAGAAGATTCCTATGTTATGTTCCTATGACACAAGTATACCTAAGAAAGTAAGCGAGGGCTCAAAGGGTATTTTCTAGGATTCAGCTGTTCATTACCTTGTGACACAAAGCCCTCTCTATCCAGCCCATCTTTTGGTACATATTGTTCCTAAGACATCAGTCATATTACTCTTTATTCCAATGTGAAAGAAATTCACCAGAGATAAACACAAAGAAGAAACAGAAACGCCCACCCACAGGTAAAGTCATGAAGATAAGGTCCTTGGAATGCCATAGCTCTGCCACCAAGAGATTTCATCTGACTTTTTTTTTAATCATTCGCTCTCTTCTCAAAGCACAAAGCATAGTAAAATTGTTCTATGTTAAACAAGATAACTCAACAATTCAGGTTCTTCTTTTAGATGCTGCCTATAGGCTGTGCCAGAGTAGGAAAACATCTGGTGCCCTCATTAGGGCTACTGGCAACAGCTGCTGCCTTTCTGCTCCACAGACCAACTGCCATGCCTCCCTGATTAGGGTAATAACTGAGCACCAAAGACTCTGCCAGTGGAATAGAATCTCTGGTCAATCTTAGCAAGATGGAAAGGTCTGGTAATGTCTTCCAAGGACCAGCCTAGTTAAGTAAGGAATAAGATGAGATGCTCTGTGCCAGAAGAATTAGGTCAGGTATATTTGTGTGTGTGTGTATATACACACATGCAAATACACACATGCTTACATGTACAAATATGAATATATACATATATTTGTGTATATATGTGGATCATGTGTACACATGTCTCTATATAGTCACAGCAATGCATCAAGGCCATGTTCTAAAGGCTATGATCTACATAAGTGAAAAGAATATCCATATTGAAGAAATAATTTGCCTTTTGAAGTCTCGAGGTAAGGCCTCATTAGCCCTTTAGCCTGCCACATTACATTATTGCTTTTCTCCCCACCCCATTTTGAGAGGGTCCAGAATTGTATTTCATTTGCAAAAGGAACTCTTGGTGAAGAAACTCTCACTGGTTTCCAGTCCTAGTGAGCTACCAGAGACATTAGGAAATTAAGTGACTTGCCTGAAGTCATACAACCAGTATGTGTCAGAGGAAGGACTTGAATCAGTCTTCCAGATTCTGAGGCCAACTCCCTATCCATTATGCCATGCTGCCTCCTACAGTGACAAGAGATAAACTACCATATAATGAATTTAACTTACAACTTACTAAAACACCTACATTTTTTCACATCAATTGCTTTCTACTTATATTCCCCAATCATGCAATTATGCAATTGACTTTTTGGACCAAAGTGAAGGGCTCCATTTTTATTCTAATTAAATCAAATCTTTTAGTTTAAAACCCACTATTTCAGATAGATAGACTACTATGGGAAATCTGATTCTGTTGTCCAAAGAATTATTAGCCAACCCTACCAGATTCTGATCATTTGATTCTATCCCTATCATCCATGACTTCATTCAAGTAATTAATAAAAATACTGAGTAGAACTAGGCCATGAATAGAGTCCTATTTTATACCACTGGAAATCTTTTTTTTCCATATTCACCTCCATTTATTTAAATAATTCAGAATTCACTTATCTACACTATTATACAATCCACACATCACTGTGATATACATGAGAAACTGGGGTTTTATCAAATGCCATACTGGAATATAGAGAGATGATATCTTTGCAACTCCCCAAATCTGTTAGCTTAAAAAAGCAATAAAAAAGAAATATGAGCATTCCGGTCTATCTGTGCTGAATTAACAAATAATGATCACTTGTTCCTTTTCAGAGTATTCTATAATTTTGCAGGGTTAGACATCAAGCTAACTGATCTGTAATTTGAAGGATTCAGCTTTGTCTCCGTTTTGAAAATTTGGATAACACTTGCTAATCTCTAGTTCCACAGTAATATTCCAACTCTACAATCCCTCAATGATCAGTTACCAGTTATTTCAATATACACATGAAACATATTCATTTTTGTCTTTCTAAAGGTCTGATATACTCATATCTTTGTTACAGATCAATTTTAGCTTCTTAATTATTTTTCCTTTTGGCTATTTACTTGCCAGATTGTTATTTACTGTGCTATGATTCCATATTTACCTTTTTGCCAATTTAACATATGGCAACCATATTGTGGAAATAGTGTAGCTAAGATATATTCATTCTAAGCCTTCTCTAAAGGGAATAAAGAAAAAGACAGATCTTAGAGAGTATCCAAGAAGATGCAGTCAGAATAGAGAAAGTGAAACCAGTAAGAAATACTTGGATTTTATCAATAATGTGTGACCTTCAAAATTTGTGAGCATATGTTTCAATGACTATTAGATTTTTATATAAGGAAATTCAATATGGCAATAGTTTGAAGGGTGGCTTAGCAGATGAAACTGGAGACAGTGGAATATTAGAGCGTAGGAGATGAATAGGTCACGTAGGTGGTAATAAAGGCCAACAGTATGTTAGTAGCAGTATGACTAGCAAACTGAGAATAAACTCAAGTAGCAACAAATAAAGAGAATCTACAGTATTTAGTAATAGATTGGACATTGGGACTGAAAGCAAAGGAAAACAAATTAAATCTGAAGTTTTTAAATGTAGCAGACAGATTAATGGTAGTACTACCAAAATACAAAGAAATCAGGAGAGAGAAATGATTTAATTAAACAAAGATTTATTAACTGTATTTAAATTTGTATTTTGCTGATCTAGGATTCTTTTGAAGATTTTGCTATTATTCAGAATTGAATATGAAACATTAAAAAGTTTCTGAGTTCTTGAAGTAAGAATGAAGATTTCTGTTTATTTTTCCTGACTGTGACCATCATGTCTAAGTTAAGGTTATTAATACCTTTCATTCCTTTTTAATCATTGCTTGTTTATGCTAATATTCATTCTTCATTTACGGAGCAATTATTAATCCAAAACAGTATACTATGTGCTAAAGGGAATATAAAAATTTGTAAATCATCATCTTTGACTTCAGTATTCTTAAATAGGAACTGTTAGATATATAAACAAGTAAAAGATGATAAGGAGTTATGAATTGGGAATTAGGAAACATCTTTGAATTCCTCTTTATGCTATACTCTTCACTTATCTAGACTTTTTCTACTATGTTCCAAAAACCTCTTCACTCTTGAAGTCTATTCTACTTTGAAACTTCACACAGTACAAGAAGCTCTATGAACCCTCCCTCTGACTGACTGTTTCCTTAAGACAACCATGACTTTCTTCTTCTCCAATATACAGCTGACATTCCTACAGAACTTTCTCTCCTATGTCCTGCCTGCATTGGGAAACATTTCATCAGAAGATTAGAGGAAGAAAAATATTACAAGAACAAGGTAAATCATAAACCAAGGCATGAAGGTGTGAAAATTCAGGACTGTTCTGCAGAGGAGAAAATTCTTCCATTTGTTAGGGGTTAAAGTATATAAAAGGGATTAGTGTAAGAAATATAGATTGGGGGGCAGCTAGGTGGTGCAGTGGATAGAGCACTAGCCCAGGATTCAGGAGGACCTGGGCTCAAATCCGGCCTCAGACCCTTAACACTTTCTAGCTCTGTGACCCAGGGCAAGTCACTTAACCCTAGTTACCTCACCAAATAGCTACATTAATTATGGATTACAACTTTAAAAGTCAAATCAAAAATGTATTAAGCAAATATTATATGTGAGGAACTATATTAAACACTGAGAATACATATACCAGCAGAAAACTTTCCCTATTCTCAAGAAGCTTATATTCTAATTGGGGAAGATAGCACATAAAAGTAATCTAGACAGGGAGAGTTTGGAATGAAGATTCCCAAATGCTATTATAGTTATACAATTAAATTTGATGGTAGCATGGCAGGACTTGCAAAATAAATAGATGTAGTAGGTAAAGACGAGGAATAAAGTAAACATTATTTTGAGGTTTTGAGAAAAAGTGAAGGGAATAAAATTAGTGCCATCAACAAAAATTAAAATAGCAAGAGGTGGAGCAGAATGATATCTTAATCATAATATTGACTTTGCCAAGCTTATTGGTGATCCACGTAGAGAGAGAGATACCTGGTAGGAATAACAGATGGATATTTTAAGCTGAAGCTTATTGGGGATGAGCTGTAGATCTAGATTTGTGTATCCTTTTCATAGAGGAGATCATCAAAGATGAGGTCAGTTTGCTAAGGGTGAAAGCACACAGAGAAAGGAGAGAGAGGGACAGAATCCTGGAAGGAAGAGCAGCAGAATCCGCATTTAATGGACAAAATAAAGAAGAGGAGGCACCAACCTTTACAGAGAAGGTTCAGACAGGTAGGAAAAGAAAGAACAATATTCAGTATCACAGAAGACAAGTGAGTTGAGAATAATAAAGTGTTCAGTGTGTCAGTGCTGCAGGAAGTAAAAGAGCATAGGGGATAAGAAAAGACCACACTGGATTAGCTTTATAATAACATACTGAAATGAATTCAATCAGCTATGCAAATTGTCATCTGCCTACATGCCAGGACCTGAGTGAATCAGACAAGGCCTAAAGGGAATTAAACAATAGAGCTAAAATAAATTTAATAAACTCTGTCCATTTTTTATATGACTTTATAAGGCTTTTAAAGAGTCCAAGTATGAATGGGGACAACTGAGAGCACAGCTCTAGGCAGATACTTGCATTTTTATATGTATTATGAGCAGCAATGAAGAAGAAAATGGCCCTGATAAATACTGGAGCTACAAATACCAATTTTGTAGAGTGCTGGAAATTGTGAGGGAGTTTAAAGAGGGAAAAGGAGATGGGATTGCTTCCTTTCTCCCCACCCTTTCCATCTCCTCCTATTATTTCTTCCATCCCAGTTTCTTGGCTATAGAAAGAAAATACAGAATGGAAAAGGGAGAGAGGGAGAGAGAAGGAGAGAGAGAGAGAGAGCAAGTATACCCATTCTTTCCCCCTTTCTATTAAAGCAGTAAGTAGACATCTCTGAAGATTAAGTACCTGTTTAAAATGGATTTTTAAAAGCACATATAAAATATTTATACATATAATTGTGTGTATAATGTTATTAAATAAATCAGAGATTTTCTTCATTAACTGTGGCTACAATCTTAAACACACGATAACATATTCACCCTTAAAGTTCTTATGCTTTTATTTAAGAAATAGGAGCAGTAGCATGGTAGAAAGAGCACTTGCTCTAGAATCAGAGAAAGCGGGTTCAATTCTGATTTTTGATACTATCTGTGGGATACTGGATAAGTCGGTTCACTTCTTTAGCCTCAGTTTCCTCATCTATAAAATCAAGAGGTTGGAGCAGATGACTTCTGAAGTCTCTTTCAGTTTTGAATCTATTATTATGTATATCATTATAATGTAAAATATATTATCTGCAAAACCATGCATGCCAGAGGTCAAGATATTAGTAAAAAGAACATATATCTTCAGAAAGGACTTTGACAAACATCCGGGCAAATTCATACCAACAGTGCTTGAAGTAGACTTTTCTGTTCTAAAATAGACACCAATTCGCTACTTTTCAAGAAGGCTTCATGGTAGGTGTTTAATAAATGTTTGTTAATTGAATAATTAAATATTGTCTTTACTCTCTTCCTAAATTCCCCATTTCTGTAGATGGTGCCACCACCCTCCTAATCACCTATTTTATAATATCTAAAGTCACTCAACTTTTCCCTCTCACATGTCAACTATAGCTAATCCGGTACTAAGACTTTTATATTATATTCTACCTATATTATCTCTTTCATCTGTATGCTTTTCCCCAATCACAGGGCCACCACCCTAATTCAGGCACCTCTTGCCTTCACAATTGTGATAACCTCTTTATTGGTACCCTTGATTCTAGTGTCTCTCCTCTACAATCAATCCCTCATACAGCAGCCAAAAGTGATATTCTGAAAATACAGATATGACTATGTCACTACCCTTCTCAAGAAGCTCCAGTGGCTCCCTCTTGCTTGTAGGGTAAAATACAAATTCCTTTGCTTGATATTTAAAGTCCTTTATAATTTGGTTCCATCCTAGCTATCCAGGTCTACTGAACATTATTTGCTTTTGTGAATGCAGGTGCCAGATAAACTAGTTTATTTAATATTTTCTGTACACAACAATCTGTCTCCTATCACTCTGCCTTCTTACAGGCTATCTTCCATGCCTGGAATGTATACTCTTTGTATCTCTACCTTGAGGAAAGCCTAGTTTCTTTTAAAGCTCAGTTAAAATGCAAAATCACTACGAATAATTATCCTCATCCCCAAGTTCCCAATTCTCTCTTCCATGCTAAAATCATATTACATATGCTTTGTATATACTGTGCATTTACATATGTTTATACTATTTTCCTCCAACAGATTGTAAACTCCTTGTGGATAGGTAAATTTTGTGTTTTCCCCCTATGAATCTTCAGCAGCTAACATGGTACCTGTAATACACTAAAGGTATGATGAGTGTGTAGATATACAAATACATATATATTATACATGTGTGTATGTACACAATACATGTACACATATACATTCGTGCACATGCATGTGTATATACACACATACACATATGCATATGCATACACACACACACACATACACACACGCCTTTATCCTTAAGTAGTGAAGGTTGGGTTTTAGTTCCATAATGTACAAGCCCTTTCAAATTGATTTACATGATGTATTGTAACATATAAAGTCTTGAAGAAAAACGTAATGGGTGGTGTTATCGGTAAAGAGAGGGCAACTCAAATTGTCAACAGTGAGTAAAGAACAAAATGATCTTACATCGTTGAGTTTCAAAAATAAGGAGTTTGGATGTTTTACCACAAGGTGGCACCAAAGAACTTTCTAAAGATGTACCTTTTCCAATACCTTTTTCCAATTGTACTAGCTCTTTTCCTTCAGCTACCACACGTAATAAGCAAATGTTATCATAAGTTCTATTTCCTCTAAAAGGATACAGGAAACTCTACACCACTGTATCTTTGGGTAGCAAATCTGCCACATAACATATCAATGGATTCCAAATAGATCTACAGAAGAGTGATGGTTGGAATCAGGGTATGGATGGAGAGCAAAGACTCAAAAGAAAAAAAAAAGTGAGATAACTCCCAGGACAAACAATCTATTAAAACTGCACACAAACACCTCCTTTGTTAGTAATACATTAGTTAGATATTAAATAGTCTGTGGCAATGGGTATGGTGAACTCTTCTAGCAGAGACTAGGAATGTGCATGATTATAATTGATATCCACCTGCTAGAAGCAACACTGTTTGTCTTTGGAATTAGGCCAGCTTCTGCTTCATTCAAGCAAACCACTAGTACATCGAGTAGAAGCTACTAGATGCATATGTGTTTCTGTTCATTGTTAACTTTTGCTCTTAGTGCAAATGTCACATTCCTATATTTTGCTTTAGAGTACTGAGGTGTTTGTGTTAAACACAAATACAACCAAGACAGTAGTAATGACTAAGAAAATAAATCTGCTGCTGTGCAACAGACTCCTCATGCTTTCACTGCTTCAAAACAATAGACTAAAACACAAGAGAAGATAGAATATGGGAAATTCATATTTATGATTCGAATTTCATATAGAAACCTAGAGAGGCTGAATTCAGAAAGAACATTTATTGCAAATATGGATATTGTAAGGGTACGATGCTGACTTTCATAACACCACTGTGTTTTGTTTATTTTATTTACAATTAGAGTCCAGTGCATACACATGTAATATGCTAGAAACTAGTGCTTTATGATATGATCAGAGTTATATGATCAGAGAGTTATAGATTTAGATCTATAAGTGACCCAAAAGGTCATTGAGGCCAACTGCTTCATTTAACAAGTGAGAAAACTGAGGGCCAGAGAGGTTAAAAGACTTTCTCATATTTAAATAGTACATGAAAATATGTCAACAAGAGTTAGACTTGGATTTGTATCCAAATCTTAATAATTCTAAGTTTAACAGGCTACGTATTATGCAAAGCAATTCTTTTTTTGTTTGTTTGTTTTGGTTTTCCTTTTTTGCAGGACAATGAGGGTTAAATGACTTGCTCAGGGTCACACAGATAGTAAGTGTCAAGTGTGTGAAGTCAGATTTTAACTCAGGTCCTCCTGAATCCAGGGCTGGTGCTTTATCCACTGTGCTGCTTAGCTGCCCCCTATGCAAAGCAATTCTTGATCTGTGATGTTTAATCACATTTCTCTCTTCCTGTACTTATGTCATTTTTCTGAACTGATGTAAGAATTTATATTTTTTCCTATTAAATTTTATCTTAGTAGATCTGTTCTAAATTTTTAGCCTTTCAGGACCTTTTGGGGTTATAATCCTGGGATCCAATGTGTTAGCTACCCCCCTTTTAAATGTGCATTAATTGCAAATTTGATCCTCATGAGTTTACAAAGCTTAGAAATTTATTGGAGGGGCAGCTAGGCGGCGCAGTGGATAGAGCACCGGCCCTGGATTCAGGAGGACCTGAGTTCAAATCCGGTCTCAGACCTTTGACACTTACTAGCTGTGTGACCCTGGGCAAGTCACTTAACCCCAATTGCCTCACACACACAAAAAAAGAAACTTATTGGATATGGGGTGTTATGCAGAATGAAGAATCAATGATGTATCCTTAAGTTGTGAACCTCACTGACAATAAGAAAAGCGGTGCCCTTGACAGAACTAGAGGAATTAGAAGAAGGTGTGGGTTTAGGGAACAGATAATGAGTTCTGTTTGGGTTATGTTGAGGTTGGGAAGACTAAAGGACATACAGAAGGTGATATCAAGCTCCTGGGAATTTAGGACTTTAAGGATAGCTACATATGTAGATTTTGGAGTCAATTCTCCATTAATCATCTCCTAATGATGCATTATACAATTTTCCTAGGAATTAAGGTTAAACTTGCTGAACTATGAATAGCAAATTTTATTATTATTCCATTGTTTAAACAATTTCCTTTCACAAAATCTGTATTATTGTTGATAGTGGAAGTGTGATAGAAAATGAGTATGCTGAATGAGAGATACCATAGGATTGGAGTTTTAAATTCTAAAGGAGTCATGTTTTCTCTTAGAGGTAAGAGAAAGGCATCTGAGCTTCTTAAGCAGAAAAGTGATGTGATTAGACTTGTGTTTTAGAAATATCACATAGCTCTGTGGAGCTAATATAAAGACTAGAGGGAAGAAGAATAGTTAACAGACTATTGCAAAAATCAAGGCAAGAGGGGCAGCTAGGTGGCGCAGTGGATAGAGCACCGGCCCTGGAGACAGGAGTACCTGAGTTCAAATGTGACCTCAGACACTTAACACTTACTAGCTGTGTGATCCTGGGCAAGTCACTTAACCCCAACTGCCTCACTAAAAAAAATTAAAATAAAAAAATCAAGGAAAGAGATGATAAAGGCTCGAACTAGCACACTGATCATTTGAGTATAGAAAAGATAAAGGATGTTAGAGATATTATGGGGGGAGAAATAACAAGATTCAAGTTTCAAATAAAGTCTTGTCTTCTTCAAGAAGTCTTTCCTGATTCCTTTAAAGTGAGGCTACCCTCAATTTACATTCTATCTTATTTGTATATAGTTATTTGCAATTTGGCTCCTTTCAAAGCAGACTGAACTCTTTGAGATCAAGGACTGTTTTTTGTTCATCTTTATATCTGCAGGGCTTAGCACAATTCTTGGCATATAGTAGGTGCTTAATAAATGCTCACTGACTGACTGACTGGAGGGGGTTACCCTCTGATGAAACCATGGATCCTTCAGTGTAAAGTAATGATGTTCAAGAACACCATAATGTCAAATGCTAAACAGAAGCACTTAGAAGATTAAATATAAAATTGTTTGACCCTTAAAAAGGAAATGTAAATTCAAGCTTGCTGTGGAGTTTTAGCATCTACTCCTGCAATGGATACTGGTTCTTTGCATTAGTGAGTGCCTACATTTTTTCCACTAAATTCTTACTCTAATGTCTTGACATCATTTGCAGGTGACCCTAGCTTCCCTGAGAGCACACGCTCTGGAAAATTCCATGAAGATGGAAAAGCATTGAGAACGAGCTTTGCAAAGACAGTATATCTGTTACCTAAGGACCAATCTAAACTAAGTTTATTCTGTCAAAGTATCTACTATGACTCCCTCAAACCAGTGAAAAAAAATATTATGGTCTTCATCAGTGGGGGGAAGGACTAACCTTAACAGATTTTTGGCTCCCTGAGATCTTGAAGTAATCTTATTGAAATGAATTTTCTTATTTAAAGAATAACATTATTGTACAAGCAATTTTTCAAAACTCCCTCATCACCCCTTCCATCCAAATCCAAATCAGTTTGGCACACGTCTGCTTGAGCAGATGGGCTGAGCACTGAGCCCCTTAAGGCCTGCAAATTCAGACAGTTAGTTCTGGAAGAAAAGCAAATGTCAATGATGGGGAGCCTCCTAGGAAAACATCCTGACTCAAATATCACCTTCTCCCCCATACCTATTATCTTTTTAAAGAACCATTTTCCATACCTACTGTGCAAGAGTAAGCCCAGACTCTCAGCAGGAAAGAAACATAGCAGAAATTGATGGTCATGAGACAAACTGAAAATCCTACTCAAACAGAGAGAAACAACGTACCTCACACCCAAAGTGTACAAGAATAGCATGCAATCAGCACCTGAATCGTTCATTCAGAAAAGGACCAAATGCTTCAGAGGATTGAAACATATTCTATATCCCTGGGGAGAGCTTACAATTTCATATGGTTAAGAAAAATGTCAAATTTTGGCCACCTTCAATGTGTCATACCTTGGGGAAATGATGTAAATGAAGAGGGTACTAATAATCTTCCTGGGTCTTTGAGTGAATTTTTAAACAGGTTACCTTACAAATCAAAATAGACCAAAAGCAAGAGTTTAAATTAAGGTATATGATTGTGGAATAATGATGTAAAATGGTTATATAAAACATTCTATAAAATATACAGGTACATGTGTCAAGCAGAATCGCCAATCAAATTTGGCAAAGATTTATGATGTATTAATTAATTTCCAAATAAACTTCAAGTTGCAACTCATGAAATTAGGTGGATCCATGAAATTATAGAGTTACACAGTTGGTGGCCAAGACAGAAAAGCAAAACAAAGCACACATCTGCAGAAACCTGGGCCAAATTCACAAAGCATATGGTGAGAGCCAAAGCAAAGAAAATTTTCTTTATGTGGATGATCTGTTTGGAGAAACTAGGCTTCCTTTTCCCAGTATTTCAAAAATATTTTTTGGTTTAACACAGTCTCTCTTACATACATGTGCTAATGAATCAATAATTTGGGAAAGTAGATTGTTCCTTATATGTCACAGAAGCACAGGGTAAAATTATCCCCCCCCCCCATGTGAATGAAAGAGAATACCATGCACCATTTAAGAAAGATCTATAGGGAAGGTTAATCAAAGTATTTGCATTTGAGTCACACACTGCTTTCAATTACCTTTGTAAGCTCGCACTCAAGCGCACGGGCATGCGCACGCATGCACACACACACACACACACACACATACACATTCAGAGAAATGCCTATATAAAGCTAAATGTGTTGCTGTTAAGCCAATAAGTCAAGTCAACAAGTATTTATTAAGCATTTACTTTGGGTCTTAGTGTACTAAGCCTACAAATACAAGCAAAAATGCTTGCCTCAGGGGCGGCTAGGTGGTACAGTGGAAAGAGGACTGGCCCTGGAGTCCGGAAGACCTGAGTTCAAATCCAACCTCAGACACTTATCAGCTGTGTGACCTTGAGCAAGTCACTTAACCCTAATTGCCTCAATTAAAAAAAAATGCTTGCCTCATGTGGAGTTAGGAAGCACTTTTTGTTGTGAACACTGTGTTGGGTCCTGGTCAAGATACAAAGTATTGATGAAATATAATCCCTGCCCTTTGCGGGGATGAGACACAAAATATAACTAAAATACAATAAATAACATGTTAAATGCATACAGATATAAAAGACAAAGTACTTTGTGATACAAGTAGAATAATGTTGTTTCTAACCAAAGGATCAGGGAAGGTTTCCTGGGGGAGATGTCATTTTAGTTGGTCTTTAAAAGGTAAGTAGGAATACACCATTTTTATCAAGGTTCTTCTGTGTGTGTGTGTGTGTGTGTGTGTGTGTGTGTGTGTGTGTGTGCGCGCGCGCGCGCACTCGTGTACATGCCTTGATAACATACTGCAATTCAGAAACAGAATACTAAGCCACTACACATACTTTTAAACAAGTATAAGATACATCAAATGTTCTTATAATATACAATTTAGGTATAGGCTGATTTTAGAACCATTTTTCCCTTTATGTATAATTATATGCATTCATGAAGAACTCATGAATTTGGAATTACAAATGATCAGGAAAATATTAAGGATAATGAATGGAAATAAAATGTTATGCTGAGTGATTTATCTCTGCTCAATTTCATTTATTTTTCTATCAACCACAAACAAGTTTGAGACTATGATTATCTTGCTGGAAAATCAGAAAATTAAGAACAATAGCTTATACTATATAGTGCTTTATAAAGTGATTTATATATACATATCATTTGATCCTTAAAACAAATCTATAAGTAATAAAACTATGTTAATTCCCACTTTTCAGAGGACATAGATTCATAGAGTAAGTTATCTGCCCATGTTAGGAAGTAGCAGATCTTGGGCCAAAACCCAAATGTTTTGACTCCTAATCTTGTACTCTTCCTACTCTGCTATGTTGTCTGTCTGAAGTGATTTCTTCTTCCAAGGCAATAAAACTGAACTGAGTCAAACAGTGTCTTTACCCTAACCTCTGCAAAATTCTTAAATCATTCATTTTTTTAAAAAGAATATTGCTTGGCACAGTGGAAAGAGCACTGGCCCTGGAGTCAGGAATACCTGAGTTCAAATCTGGCATCAGACACTTAACACTTATTAGCTGTGTGACCTTGGGCAAGTCACTTAACCCCAATTGCCTCACTAAAAAAAAAAAAAAAAAAGAATATTGCTTTATTAACTTCTACCCTGAGACAATCCTTTCATCATGGGTGAATGCTTGGTTGGTCAATATTTTAGGAGAGGCCTTAAGCATGTTCTATTTCCCTCCCCAACTTGACTCTGCAGATTTCTCATTGCCTCATCCTACCTTTTTACCTGTCCTTTAGGTGTTGCCTTTGCCCATTAAAATGTAAGTTTTGTGAAGGTAGGAACTATCTTGCTTATTTGTATTCACATCCCCAACACAGCGCAATGCCTGGTACATAGTAAGTGCTTAATAAATGCTTTGTCTATCTCTCTGATATAAATATATAAGGCTATAATTCTAATTTTAATGGAAATTTATAGAAAGACAGGATGACAATGGATGGATGGATGGGCTATTATAATCTGCAATAAAAGAATAAGATCACAGAAGTAAGCAAGGTACTTAAATTACATTTACATAGCTATGTGTATTTGCTATCTGGAGAAAATAAACTTATTCGTATTAGCCTTCAAGTTATTTTAGAAGTCCATTGCTATTCCTCTTTTATACTTTATTCTAATTTGTCAGTCACACTGGATATCACTCAACATTCAGTCTCTTCTCTGAGGTTAATAAAAATGTGAGTAGAAGATCAATTTTATAAATGGAGAAAATTCATTTAGTTTGAAAATCTAGCTCAAATGATTTATCTGGCTAAATATACTCATCAATGAAACAAATTGGTTTCATTTGAAGATCTGGATCAGAATCAAATAAGCTAGAAAGTATAATGTAAAAAAGATCATAAGAGTAAGTATCAAAGCTCACAGGTTGATGCTTCTATGTGACCCAGAAACCCAATTGATATTAAATGAACTATCCAGAGGAGATGGGGGGGGGTGATATTTTTCTTAATTGTGATGTTATTGTCAGTTTGGGGTTTGTCAGTTCAAATGGACAGGTGGAGTTTTGTTCATTTATGAAATATATGTGTTTTTGGAGGTCTGGTAAAAACAGAGGCATTGTGGAAAATAGAGGAAAGTAACTGGCCTTATTCTCCTCTTGCTTCAGCTGAGGTGCTTATTTCTAATATTATCTTTATATATCATGTATGTAATATTTATACATATATTTCATAATTTTATAAATTATATGTGTAATATATACATATATTACTAGCCTAAATTTACTTTTCATAAATTTCTTTGGTTGACCCAGTTATATGTATTCCCTTGTGTTCCTTTATTCATGGTGTGTACCTCTCTGTCTGTCTGTGTGTGCGCGTGTGCATGCATACCCACACAGCAGAAGAGTTCTAGTAATTCTAGCCACATGGAAAGAAACTGAATAGGAATTCTTCTTTCTAGCTCAGGGTCACAAACACCAACTCCTCGTCCACTTTTAGAGAATAACTCTATAACAATTTACCCTTTATTTTATTTTTTAAATTTTTAGTGAGACAATTGGGGTTAAGTGACTTGCCCATGGTCAAGCTAGTAAGTGTTAAGTGTCTGAGGCCAGATTTGAACTCAGGTATTCCTGACTCCAGGGCCGGTGCTCTATCCACTGTGCCACCTAGCTGCCCCTTTACCCTTTATTTTTGTTAAAATGCAGGAATCTTTAAGGAAGCAAATGCCTAAAGATAAATCATATGTTGAAGGTCTTATGGTCAGTTGCCAAGCTGGATCTTGTGCCTTGGTCTCCTAACTCTTTCTAGTTCTTATCATTTAATATCGATATATCATTCTGAAATATACTCCTTTGAAATTTCCCAAAATGCATGACTACTTTGTGGCTTAGGTTAAAGCCCTGGTGTTCAAACTTACTGAGTTTGTGAGACCCTCTTGCCATCATTATTTAGATACTGAAACCATGACTTGACATTAAGATAAGACCCAGAAGCCGTTGAAATGAGAAAACTTAAATATATCTGCTATGAACATACCTTCTTTTAAGGACTATTTGGAGTCAATTAAACTCTGACGTACTGAGAATCCTGGGAACATAGATTTTAAAGCAGTGAGTTAATGCATATCACAATGAACTGGTTTTTTGATAACATTATTTGGGGCTCCATCAGTATTTTCAAAGTAAAATTCTTGCTTAAAGCAGATGGTTCCCTTTGTCCTCAAAAATCACATTTAATACATAAGACCAAGAGGGCAGCTTGCATTCATGTCTTTTAAAAGGGAAGGAAGGGAAAAGGGAAGTCAGATGAGTACATTTAAAAGCCGACCTTTTACCACATGCCCATGGGAGTGAATAATCAGTGAATTCTGAAAAAAGTGAATGAAATATACATCCAAGCAAGCCTTTCTTCAACTGCAAAGATATTATATGATATGAGTAAATTTCCATAGATAGTAATGAACCTAGATGGCCTGGTAATTTAACTACTACCTTTCCCTGTGAGTGTCTGTGCTTTGAGTCTTAGCTAGAAGAGAAATGAGGTAGACTTATACTGGCCAAAAACATAAGTGCTTCACTGTGGTGATATATATCCTACTCCTTCTAACCCAAGGGGTCATTAATGGGACCTAGAAAGGTGCCATTAGTACTACTAGAAACCAAAGAATAGAAAAATTCAAGGGCAGTTTTATTTTATTTTAAACATATTAAAAAGTTACTTTAAAGTTATTTAAATGATGGCTAAGGTTATTAAAGCAGTGCCTTATGAAACCACAAATATGTATTCAGATTTAAAATGGGGAGATATAAAAAGTGATGTATTCCTGGTTCTGCTTATGTCAGTATTCAATACACAAATGACTACAAAAATGAAAATGGAAATCACCAGTTCCACCACCACCACCACCAATAACAGCAATTCCAAAATTGTTTGTTGTTATTCCATCATTTTAGTCATGTCTAACTCTTCATGACACTATTTGGAGTTTTCTTGGCAAAGATACTGGAGTGGTTTGCCATTTCCTTCTCTGGTTCATTTTATAGATGAGGAAACTGAGGCAAACAGAGTTAAGTGACTTACCCAGGGTTACATAGTTAGTAAGTATCTGATGCTGGATTTCTGGTCAAGGATTGGCACTCTATCCATTATATACTCCCTATAGTCATAATAGTCAGCCCTGGAAAAGAGTTAAGTAAATGCGTTCCCTTCCTTTCTTTAAAGAGATGGGGGTAGTAGAGATGTAGACTGTTGTAGATGCTGTCATATGGTCAATTCAGTATGTTAGCTAGTTCTGCTGATTTATTTTTCTTTTTAAATTATTGTTACAAGCAAAGCTTTGATGGCTATATTTAGGGGAACGAGGAATATTTTTAAAACTTTGTGATATGTAAAAACAAAAGGCATCAATAGAATAATATAGAAAATTAAAGTCATAAAAATGGATTTTGAGAAATTTTATTAAAAACAAAAGAAAAAAAGAAGTTGATCTTAATTTGCAGAATCACATTTTATATTGATCATTTGATGGTGATGCTTGCATTGAAAATACACATAAAGGTAGAAATGGGAGGGGGTTAGAATATTAATTTGTGGGCCTTCACCACTACACAGCAATACTTTTTCTCCTTAGCTAACCACACATCTATTCCAAACTTACTCTTCTCTCCTCAAGTCAGTTACCCTATCTTGTACTCCTGGCTTCTCAGCAAAGGATATCGCACCACTAAGACACTCATCACATTGTTCACCTATTTCTACATCTCATATCCTTTCAACACCATTCTCCATTCTCTTCTGCTTTAGAGTTTTTATTATCTGACTGCTTGTAATTTTAGGTTGAAACTTTGATGAGCCTATTTCTGGCCAGTTCCTGAGGGATTCATACTGAGTCATAACCAGAAATCTTTAAATTTGCTGTGGAGCCAGAAGAGCAGGTAACTGAGATGTTTGGTTGACCAGTATGTATATGGGGTATTCAGGGAGGACTACCAACTCTGGTGTCGGGATTTGCTGAGCCCTTTTCAGGGCTGTTTATCTACCTTTGGTGTTTACCTCTCCTCTAATTCTCACTTGTGGCTCCAAAACAGACCTCAAACCCATCCATGAGTTAGGAGAATGTTTACCACCAGTATGTGAAGATGTCCCTGAGAGGAATGGGCAGATGGGTACAATTTGTTCCAATGGCCATGAAGGCGGCTGGAGGAGGCACTTTGGAGTGCTTAGAGCTTGGTCCTGCATCAAAGATGCCAAGTTCCTCCACTGCATTCCAGGCCATTTCTAGTTGTCTTGACTTCTGTCTCACCCCTGGACTTCCATGACTTTGGAAGACAATGATGCTGATAACTGTGCAACTCTGCCTCACTTAAATCCAATTCAAGCAGAAGTCAAGACCTCACCTCCTGATGTTATTTGTCACAGAAAAACCTAGGAGGAGCAACAAGCCAAAAAGCCCTTTCCTCCTTGACAAAATTAAAAAGGAGTTTGCAGTTGATAAAGGGTTCATTGGGTGTAGATAATCTAGTTGATACATTTTAAAACACTAATCCTGTTAGTTGATTGATTGGAGATGGAAGTGTGAAATCCCATTTTATACCTATACCATACTTGTGTCCTTCATCACAACACCTTTCTTTCTCTAATCATTAATCTGGTTTAATCTCCTATTTTCTTTCCTGCTGCCAAAGTGTAACGATTGGAATGACGCCACCTGCTGGATACTAACTGTAGAAGAGTTCTGCCCATGAAGCGAAGGTCTTTGAGGGCAAGACCAGGAGTCTTGTCTTTGGTATCAGGAAGTGACGCGGACTAGTGGGAGGAGGAAGGAAGAGACTGGCGCGGAGTCTCGGGCCTCTTTCCTCTGGACTCTGGCGGAGAAGGGAGCTAGAAATGTGCTCTCCCTTTAATAGATAGGAATCTAGGCCTTTTTCTCTCTCTTTACCAAATTCTTATTCTCCTTAATAAATGCTTAAAAGTCTAACTCTTGCTAAAGCTTATAATTTATTGGCGACCACTCATTAGATATTTTAGACAGTTTAGCTAGAATTTTAGCCCTTAACAAAAGGCAAACTCAGATTTCTCCCACTCCTAAAAACAAATAAAAACATAACTTTCACTGCAAGTTTTGTCTCCCCTTCCTTTCATAGCCAAAAATCCAGCTACATTTAATGCTTCCAATTCCTTACTTTACACTCATTTTCAAACTCTTGCAATATGGTTTCCCACCCCCACCATTCAATTGTATCTGCTCTCTCCAGGGTTATTAGCCATCTCCAAACTGGGTTGACTTCAGTAATCATGGCTGAGTGCTTCTGCCACTCCAGGTCATGGATTCTCTTTGCTATATTGATTTTCATAATACTGCTTTCTCCTAGTTCTCATTAGTACTGTTTTCTCAGATCCCTTTGCTGAACTGCCACATATTTCTTGTTCTTACCCTAGGACTCTTTCCTGGGCCTTCTTTGTCAGTCAAGCAATAACTAATTACCAAGTACCCCTATCTGCCAGGTACACTGCTAAGTACCAGTATTAGGGGTACAAAAAAGGCAAAAGACAGTCCACATCCTCAAGGAGCTCACAATCAAATCAGATACCTGAAGAAAATATGTGCAAAACAAGCTTATATTCAGGATAAATAGGGAATAATAGAGAGAAGGCACTAGAATTAAGAAAGTTTGGGATAGGCTTCCTGTAGAAGATAGTATTTTAAGTGGGACTTAAAAGAGGCCAAGGAAGGCATTTTTGTTTCTCTCTTCTGCATTATTTATCATTCATCTCTTGAGCTGCCTTGGTTGAATGGCTACCTTGATTCAGATGATTCCTAAATTTACATATATAGCTCTCATCTCTCTGGAGATCCAATTTAGGCATCATCAGCTTCCTGCTACTCATTTCCATTTGCCTGTCCCATCAAATTTTATAGGGATAGGACATAGACTTGTGGTTTCATTGATATATGGAACTCTTGGTGAGGAAACTTCTTCCACTAATGCGTATGGCATCTTTTTCAAAACTCATAGTTTAGGGAAATGTCTGTGCCAAAGATCTGTTAAATGATCTTTTCAGGGTCACACAGACAGGATGTGTCAGAGACAGGATATGAACCTAGGTCCTATTGGCTGCAAGTGGAGTTCTCTATCTATTATGCCACACCTCTCATTCTCTCAGTATTTCATGCTCAATATATTCAAAGCTCAATTCATTATTTCCCTCCTGAAATTATCCAGCTTTGCAAAGTTAGAATCATTATCAACTCTTTCCTCTTCTTTTCCTCCCTCTCCTCATCCAAACAGCTACAACATTTTGTCAATTCTTCCTCTACAGCATTTCTCCTATCCATCTCTTTCCCTCCACTCAAATTGCAGACCTTCATTATTTATTACCTGGACTTATACAAGGACCTCTTAAATGTTTCTCATGCTTCTAATCAATCCTCTCTCTAAATCATCCACCATAAAGCTGACAGATTGTTATTCATAAAGCATAGGTCTGACCCTGGCATGCCCATTCTCTAAAAAGCTTCAGTGGCTTCAAATTGACTTAGGATAAAATACACTTATATGTAGCATTTAAAGCTCTCCAAAATCTAACTCCAGTCTGTCTTTCCTTTTCTCATTAATCACTTCCTCCATCCCAATATTTAGTCAAATTCACCTATTTGTTATTGCTGATATATGATGATCTATCTCCTATGTCCATGCCATAGAACAGAACAGGCTGTTCTTTTCATGGAAGGCCTTCCCTCCTCAATTCCACTTCTTGTAATCCCTAATTCCCTCAAAGGTTCAGTTTAAATACTGCCTCTTATATGAGATGTTTCCTGCTCTGCCTCTGTCTTCCTCCCCGTTTGAACTCTTCCACAATTTGTAGCATTTTTTTATTTACTTTGTGTATATTTGTTATTTATCTGTGACCATGGTATCCCTCCAGTTATATCTAAACTCCTTGAAGTCTAGGACTATTTTCATTTTTTTTCTTTGTTTCTTCCATTTCTTGGACATTTCCTGGCACTTATTAAGCATTTAATCAATGCTTGTTGAATTGAACTGAAAATAAACATACGTTAGACAATAATCAGAATCAGAAGAATATAGAAGAATGAAGAATCAGAAGACATAATGATGTAGGTACTCTGGGAAATTAGAGTTGAATATTATGGTCAAAGTGACTTTTTCCTATAGTGACCAATAAATTAATTATTGAGCTGAAAGAGGTCGTAGAGATTATTTAGTCTGATCTCCTCTTGATTTACTTGTAAGCCAAAACCCATGGAGATGAAGCATTTACCCAGGGTCACACTACCAATAAATGGAAAGAAAAGTTGTGCTTAGATGAACCCAGGCCTCCTTGAATCTTTTTTTTTTTTCAGGGTAATGGGGGGTAAGTGACTTGCTCAGGGTCACATAGCTAGTAAGTGTCAAATGTCTGAGGCCAGATTTGAACTCAGGTACTCCTGAATCCAGGGCCGGTGCTTTATCCACTGTGCCACCTAGCTGCCCCCCTCCTTAAATCTTGATGTATGTCATACTATTTCTTTAAATGAAGCCTTAGATGATGCTATGATTCTTCATATCAGCAGAAAGAATTTAAACTATATCGAATATTAAAAGAAAAAACCTAGTGCATCTAGGAGATATATAAATGTGAGGCCATTAAAACATAACTTCAATTTACAATTAATTATTGGGGTTTATAATAGTGTCTGGGAGGTGTTATGACTGCACAACATTTGCCATAAATTTTTAAACATAAGTACTTCTCCCTTGTATATAAGATAGCTTGAACGTAAGAAAATATACCTCAGAGAAGGGCATATATACCTATTCTCTCTGTAATCGACATATAGAAAATAGGAAGTTTCAACTGCCGCATACAAAAGAGTAAATAAAAATAAAGGAATATATTTTAATCATATGAATATAAATGTTTGATATATGTTGGGTGAATTCAAGGCAAATTTCACAAACACATAATATTCATACCTTTTACTTTTATCTAACTTCAATAAACCGAATTTAATACTTAATTCCATAACAATTAATCAGATACCTATTGTATATAAGTCACTATCATTGGGGGGAAATGATGAAATAACATAAAGATATTTGCCAAAGGAACAGTAGTCTTCCAATCTTGTTGCTTATTTTTAAAAAGACAAATTTGTTTGTAAAATACCTTATATAGTCCAGTTAAGGAGATAAATATTATTGGATTGTGATAGATATAGATTGAGAGAGGAAAAAAAAGATAAATTTAAGATAATTATTGACAAGAAAATCTAGAGGGTAATTATCTAGGAAACGTGAACTACTTCCAGTGAATCTTAAAGTAATAGAATCTTTAGCAAATATCAAACCAAGGTCATTATTGGAGGCAGAAAAGTAGAGCAAAGAAGCCCACAAAATTGTGGAAATAATTACATAATTGATTTGCTTGACCACTCCTACAGCTGACAAGACAGTAGCTGAAGAGAATATTTTTGGAGCAATGAAGAATCTCTTGACATGTATATCTTCACAATGATATTCGCTATCTTTTTCCAGAGGTTGATTAAATGAAAATACTGGTTTCTGAAGTGTGGAAAGCAAGCATCCTATGGGAAGACTTATAAAGGAGTTGGCTCTTTTGAAAACTATATTCTGTAGATCAGATTTTTTTTTTTTTAGTGAGGCAATTGAGGTTAAGCGACTTGCCCAAGGTCACACAGCTAGTACGTGTTAAGCGTCTGAGGCCAGATTTGAACTCAGGCACTCCTGACTCCAGGGCTGGTGCTCTATCCACTGCGCCACCTAGCTGCCCCAGATTTTAAGAAGAAAAATATTCCCACAGTTTACTAGGCCAAGGAAAAATTCAAGGTGAAACATCAGCAGAATTATTTGTAATAATTAACTGGTTATTCAATATAATTAAAATGTATTAAGACCCTACTATGTAAAAGACACAGTACACAGTGCCTGGCATCTAAATTAATAGCCTCTTACTATAATAATTAGAAAGGTACCTTGTATTCAAGGAATTTAAACATCAGGAATCAATTTTGCCTTTCATTTCCTTCCTTTGGCAGCAAATGCCTCTCCAATGAGTAATGGTTTTGTAACTCTATTTCCGACCTACAAAGGAGAAATGGAAACCTAAACATAAGACTTTTGTAACCTGGAGATATTTATTAACACCCTCTGGAGTTGGAAGTAGGACCCTCTGTTTTCCAAATCTGTGTCCATATTAGGATACTGGTGTGGCAGTTTCCCACATTGGGGTGTCATGGAAGCTCCAAAGATGAGTTTTCAGCTTTCTCTTTTAGTGTAGAAAAAAAAAAATCTGCTGTGTATTAGTGAGGCTTTGTGCTTTTCAGGGATTACAGGATGATAATTGGTGGAGAGAAAGGTGTAATTGTGCTACCTCTGCTTCTACCTCTGTTTACATATCTTTGAGCCTATGAGAGTGTGAAAGTGAACCATCTCCTGCTTATTCAAAGTGATATAAAAAAGGAGAAACGATGAGTCTTATTTGTCATTCCTAGTGCTATGGGGCCTTCTGGGCCTCTGTGTATGATTATATAGTTATTTAGAAAAGAGAGGGAGATGTTATGACTGGTTTCAGGAATTAAAGGGAAAATGGAAAGGCCAATTAACATTTAGAGGGCATGTGAATTATTTGGTGCCAGAAGAATGTCCTTTGGTGAATAATAAAAGAATTTCCTCCACCCCAAACTTGGGATTCTAAATATGATTGTAAACTGAAATGTCAAAGGGGATGCAGAATAAATTTACAACATATAAAAAGAATCCTTACAAAAGGATAAAGACTTTATTTAGTAATATAACTATGTATAAATGCGTTTATGCATTACATAATCTATTCAAAGTAATATTGATTCAGTTGTATTCTTTAGAATGAGGAAAGATTTTTGCAGCTACAAAATCCTAAAAAGCAAAACTATTACACTATGAATGTAAGAGTGGGTATTAGTTTAGTCAATTAGAAGGGCAATCCAGAAAAAGAGCAAATCTTTGAACTCCCCTGCCTTTGAAGAGATAGATGCTTCATCTAGTAATCCTCCCTCCTTGGTCTTTCCCTTTCTGCTGCAATTTGGCCTTACTCTTTCTTTTTCCTTTTACCTTTTGCCTTATTCCACTTATTCTTTTTGACTGAACTCTTGAGGTATCTCTTCTTCCTTTCTGTGTCTTGCTCATTGTGGTCTCTTTAAGAATTCCAGGGTGTAATTTAATCCCATCTACTGAATTCCAGCTCAAAGATCATGATACTCTTAAACTGATCACAAGGTTGAGAATTAAATGCTGGTTCCTTTGAACTAAGAATTCCAAGATGCCAGTATGTTCTCAAATTCTGTATACTTGTGAGTTTCATCTTGATGTTATCCATATAGCATTCTAGCCTATTCATATAATTCAATTAAAGTGTGCTATTAAGGTTCAACATATTTTTATAATTTCAAAGTTTACTGAAGCAATTAAAAAACATGGTTTTCTTGAAAGTAATCTGGGCCAATACTCTGTAGATTTGTTATTTCAAGAAACTTAACAAAACCAAAGATAACCAGTAATAACTCTCTATTTACTACTATAGTTTTTATAATTTTTCCCCAATTTTTTTCTATTTGCTAATTTTATGAAGATGAGAAATTAATGCTTTGACCTTTCTCCTAAAGTAGTGAATTGAGCATAGCTCTTTGTGCTCATAAACCTACAACATAGTGCACCATTTAACCTAAATCTACACAAGATTGAATGTTATTAATGATAATATATAGTGATTCAAGTTACAGTGCTTTCACCATTTGCCCTCTTCATTTCTCTGTGCAATTAGATCCTCTCATTAAAATAAAATTCATTTATCATGAGCAATGTACAGATAATAAATTGACTGATGAATTTGCTACCAGTTATCCAATATTCAAAGAATTTCTATAGCTTTTAAATATATCTATAAACAAATATCTGAACTTTTTGTTGTTTTGTATATGTTTAATAGAAAAAACACATAAACATATATATGTACACACACACACACACACACACAGAGTTTCTTTTCTCCTCTTTGACAATTACATTGCTACTCTCACTAAGCCTGATAGAGTGAGCTATTAAGTTACCATTAGGCTACTGAATACGTTAGTACTAGATATGCTCAGATGAATATAATTATAATAATGATCAAGCTCTCATCTGTGAGTTAGTAGAAATTTACAAATGAAGATTTTCTTTAGATAGTTATTTTCCTTCTGTTTCTAGAACGTCTGATAATCTAAAAGGATTTTTCCTGCAATATATACTTCTTATTAAGATTTTAAAAAAATTACACATAATTGCATAAAAAATCTCATGACAAAGGTTACAATAACATATAAAGACATCTGAGGTCAGTACTGGAAAGGGACAATTTTTTTAAAAGAACTGTAAGAGCAATTTGATTATATTAACATAAAATCCCTAACTACACATTAAATATATTATATGCAGGAAATTTGATATAGATAATTGGCAAATAACACATGATAATTTTACTTATTTTTAAGGTAAGATTTTAAACATAAAATTATCACAGTAAATAATTAATTCTGACCAAAGAATATTCACAGATATTACTTTAAACAGTGGAACATATTTCCGTAAAGATATTCCCATCAGAATCAGGAGTACCAACATCCCCAAATCTTCACCTAATATTCTTTTTTTTTTTTTTTTTGGTGAGACAATTGGGGTTAAGTGACTTGCCTAGGGTCACACAGCTAGTAAGTGTCAAGGGTCTGAGGCCGAATTTGAACTCAGGTACTCCTGAATCCAGGGCTATTGCTCTATCCACTGCGCCACCTAGCTGCCCCAGCTAATATTCTTAATGAATTTTTTATTAGAATAGAATTGTAACGGATGTAGAGAATTAAGCATATGGAGAGACTCTGTAACTGTTTGGTCTATTAACCCAGAATAGATATAGGCAGAAGAAGTCTTTTCTGGTTTGTTGCCAAAACATCAACTGGAGTTGCTTTTGGAAGTCACTGGTTAGTTTTGGCCATAATTGGGGGCCTCCTTATTTTTGGCTACTATCTCTTGGTTTGATGACTGCTGATGGTATTTGGTGAGAGACAATTGTGTATGGGGAATAGGTCTTGGTCCCTTGTCTCTGAATTTGTATTTTTCCATTTTAGGTGATAGGATTGGACACTGATACTGTGAGTTTTAAAAAGGTTAAGAGGCCATTGTCCTGATGTTCCAGCATCCTGATTTTGCAGTCTGGCCATCATTGTTGCCTTATACAGCAAAGAGTGACCTTTGAGAGTAACCTTTGGGACCCAGGTTAGTCATAGCTGATGCAAAGACTCATCCAGGAGCGATGCCACATTTGGACACAAATTTGGTAGAGAACAAAGTTTTATAAGAACTGAGATATGTTTGAACATACTCTCCATACAGCCAAAAGTGGGACAGTGGAGAATATGTGCTTGAGATGGGGTAAAATGCGTGTAGTTTTTATTTTATTTTTTTAATTGCTATGTCAGCCAGGTAAATAATTGATGGTAAGTAGTTGAATTGAACAGGGCTAGTCCCTATCCCCTGTCAGTAGGGGAAAACATAATCAGTGGGGGCTTGACTCAATAGCAATAGAGAACAGACTATAAACCAATTTATTAGGGTACCCATAGAACTCTGAGGGGAGATATAGGGGGAAGAGTGAGCTCAGAGTGTTATTGCTATACAAACCATAAAATCTCAACATTGGAAGGAATTTTAGAGGTCATCTCATCCTACTTGTACACAAACATGAATTTCCTTTAAAACATTCCTGATAAATGGTCATCCACACCTGGATTTCTGATGGGGCATTCCTTACCTCCATTCCACTTGGAGAGCTCTAATTGTTAGGAATATTCTTCTTGACATCCCCATTAGCTTTCAGTAACTTCTAGCCATTGTTCTAAATTTTGTCACTTGAGAGTCAAGCAAACTTGATACTTGATAGCTGCTATCACACCTCCTACTCACATTTTTTCCCCAGGCTAAAACCCCTAGTACTTTAATCTGATCATTGTATGCTATGGTTTCCAGTTCTTCATTCTTTTGGTCACCTTTCTCTAGATGTCCACCATATTATCAATATCTTTTCTGAAATGTGATGCTAAAAACTATTTATACTACTTAACAATTCCATATGATGAGGTCAGAGTATAATAGGACTGAAGAGCTACTTCTCTTAAAATAGCTGAGTTTATCACATCACCCTGATCACTTATATCAATCTGATGCAATCTTCTAAAATCAATAGGACTACAAACTCAATCTTAATCAGCCCTGTGATGAGGCAGACAAGTTAACAACCACACGTAGAAATAAATTTAGGTAGAAAGCAAATTATATAAGAAATATTGTTTGTAATAAGTAGGGACTGTATAAATATACATGTACCCATTCATATAAGTGTGTGTATGTGTATATCTATCTATATGTTATTGAAAATTAAATGTTTCTATTGCCTGTATCCTAAAAAATAAGCAGATCAGATAAATTAATTTTAGAATATCTCCTACAAAACAAAACAAAACAAAACAAAAAAAACAGATCAGAGAACATGTCTCCTACAGGGCAAAACCAGATCAGAGACAGACAGGAAAAACAATACCAATTTATTTTGTCCTGAGAAGAATTAAACATGATCATGCCAGAGACTCCTTCCAAGGCAGCTCAAGGACTCCCTCTTTCTGTGGGTATATAAGGTTTTATTTGCTCACAGGTTACAAAGTGACTTCATTAGCATGATACAAATCAAAGCCAAACAAATACTATAAATGTAAATCAGTTAACAATACAAATCAGTTTAGCAACTCAATTTAAAGCAGATGCTATGGTTAGATTATGTGGAAACTGGAAGGGTTTTATCAAAGACAAGGATATCTAGATAGCTGATCAGGAGAACAATAAGATCTATCTACTTTCTTGGGGGAAAAATAGTGAATAGGAATTTCAAAGGGGCATTTAAGTTTGTTTATTCTCTTGGGGAAAGTGAATAGGGACTGTCTGACTTCAGTTTGAAGTCTTTGTCAAAAACCCATTTTGCTCCTATTAATCCAGGGTCTCATAGAATCCACTTGGGTAATATGTCAGCTCCATCAAACCCAGGTGATCCATAAATTCATATTAACAATCTATGTCTATATCTATATATTTATATATCTATATCTATCATCAATCTATCCATCTAAATGCAACTGTTCAATGGCTTAGGAAACTCTGCCCTGATATTTTACTGAAGATTGGAGAGAGGAGGATGACTTGGGTTGGGGAAGGGTAGCAACAATCTACTAGAGAATGAATGGATGAAGAAAAAAACACCCATTTATCAACCATTCACTATGTGCCGAGAGAGGCAGTGTGACTCTCTATAAAGAACTGGCCTCAAAGCCAGGAAGACCTGGGTTAAGGTCTTGTCTCTAACACTTACTAGCTGCTTGACTGGGCAAATTACTTAACATATCAGTGCCCTAGGTAACTCTCCAAGACCATATAGTTGTAGGGAAGGTGCTGATCTGCAAAGGTAGAGGAGATTTCTTTACCTTAGAGTTCCCTATAACAGTGAAATCACAAGTCTAGTCCCTATGCCCATCCCAACTGTGTTCCAACCACCAAAAGGAAAGAAGAAAGTGAGATAAGAGGTACTTGTAGAAAAGTTGGCCTTGTTGATGAGGACTACTTCTACATCAGAGCCTGGAGTCTAGTGTTAAATTTTATAGATTAGATAGATATAAAAACACATATATGCATATATACATACATACATACATACATATACATACACATGCATACACACAGAGCCTGGAGTTATGTTACATTAGATTTGAAAAAAATAAATGTGTGAGTGTGTGTGTGTGTGTGTGTGTGTGTGTGTGTGTGTGTGTGAAGAAGCTATCTGCAACCAGAGAAAGAACTGGTGAATAAAAGTATGTATAGAATGATTTTATATATGTGTGTCTAATAGTAGCCATCTCTAGGGTGGGAGTAGGGGAAAAGGAAAAAAAAAAGGGAAAAAAAGAAATTTATAGCATAACTTTGAAAGGAATTGCAAATTGTATATTATAGACTTGCAGTTTTGTGTACAATCTTTTAAAAATTATGCTATGGAAATGCTTGTTTTATCCCAGAAATTTAAAATAAAATAAATAAAAAGTAAAAAAAAAGATTTAAATTATACAAAGCATTTTAAAGAACTATGTGCTAAACACTGAGCTAAATAAGGGACATAGAAAAACAAGAAACTTGCTATCAAATAATTTTCAATCTAATGCAGAAAGACAACACATAAAAGTGAGGTAGAAAGTGGGGGTAGAGGAATACAGGTATACCTTGGAAATTATGTGGGCTTGGTTCCAGACCACCTTAATAAAGTAAATATAGCAATAGAGTTAGTCACACGAAATTTTTGGTTTTCCATGTGTTGACACTGTACTGTAGTCTATGAAGTATGTGAAAATACTATATCTTAAAAAATGAACACAACTTAATTAAAAATACTTTGTAGAGTCATCCTCAGGGGGGCAGGAGAAGAAGAATTTGGAGGATGAAGGCAACGGTTTGGGAGATGAAGATGGGCTGATGGCAAATGGACTCCATTTTCTCAGTAAAGCATGAGGTAAAGAGGTGTTATGGTAGGTTTAGAGTAGTAATTGTGGGAAATAGAGAGAATCAATTATAGGGGAGCAAACATCTTCCATGCTGCAATAAGGGCCCAAGCCAGATAACATAATTTTGTAGCAGACCTGTTCATTTTAATAACTTATTCCAGCTCCATTAGGCAAGACATGAAAAAGATTGGTTGAGGCAGATGATAAAGAGTAATACAGGGTTGGGATTTGTCAAGGCTCAAGTGGTGATAGAAAAAAAGGAACAAGGTATTGAAAAGAAGAGGTTAGTATGCTACTGGACTGATCAGCTAAAGGATCACATAATCACAGATTTAGAGCCATAAGGGACCTTATAGGTCATTGAGTCCTACACTTCCATTTTACAAATCAAGAAATTGAATCTCAGAAACATTAAGTGATATAGTGTCTGAGGCAGGATTCTCACTGAATTCCATCCTCTCCACTAAACATGCTGCCTTTTGATGTCAACAGAGTTGATGGCCTTGGAAAATAGGAAAGGACAGAGGGATTGATGATAAGTATAAGAATGAAGAATAGATTTATAAAGAGTAAGGCATAGTGAAATATGGAAGGATAGTGGAAATAATGGGATTTTATTTTCCTCTGCTCCTTATCTTTTTTAGACTTAGAATTTTTTTTTCTCCAGACAATTGGCTTCATTATTATTTGATTAACTCATAAAGACCTCATCAAATTGTGTAGTTTTTTTTTTTATATATACTTTTCTCTCTGTGTAATTATCTAGTTAATACTATGTGCACAATGGCCTGCTCTGTTCAATACTGAAATCCAATCTTTGGTTTTTGCAAATGACTGAAACTCATTATTTATTAATATTAGTCACAACCACAACCACAACCACTGCTACAACCACTACCATCACCACCATAACAACAAAGATTAAATGCTAGAAATAGGTATGTCCTAAGAGGTAATTTAAGATTTTCTTTCAAGTTGAAGTTTGATGTTCTGTCCCAGTGTGTCATTGCTCCACCACAGGGCACAGTTCCAGCTGGGTAAAGAGGTTCTACTCTGAATCAACAGTTACATACAACACCCCCTCCGAATCATAAAAACCATCCTTATTTCAAAATGTCAGCAGCTTTGAGAGAATACTGCTGATTTTCCAGCAGCCTTAACAAAAATGCTCAGATAGGCAAACTTCTCTTCCTTTTAACATTCTCTGGGGAAGACCCCCACACCCTGTGGAACTAAAGTAATGGTGATAACATTAGAGTGTCCATAAACTTCAAGGCTGTTGAAATCAAACTTCACCTCTGTACTCTGATCCATAAACAGCAACATGACATAAAACTATCTAAATAGCTGAGGGGTTCAGTTTAAAAGAAGTGGGTGAATGGTTAAAATATCAGTTCATCTAAAGATGGATAAGGCATAGGGAGGTAATCTTTTTACCACAGAATAACATAGAAACTTATAACACTGAAGCAGGAATAGAAAAAGGATAGGAAACAAAATCCAGTATTTCAAAATTCAGTTGCTAAAGTTGGATATTCAGAGTAAGTATGTATGAATAAGTATGAAGGAGTTAGACTTTATAGGTATATTTACTCCCTGGCCCTGATTCTACCAACATGTGTAGAGGATTTGAACTGAAGATGAAGGGAAAATGATTTTGCATCATATTGATATTTTTCATCCTTTGGGCATCAGTCCTGTGACTCAGGTCCCATCTTGAAGTCAATGAGACATTCATGTTCAATGTTTTCAAGCTTCAATAGTTTAAGATACCCAGTATGTTCCTTCCCTCAGAAGGAGAGAATAAATTTAAGCTGTTTTATTTTTTCATTAGAGAATCATAAAATTTCTAAAACTCAGAAATGGAAAAGATGTTTGATAATATCTAATTCCTTTACCAAATATCAGCCAATTCTTTGCTCTTTTCTTTTCTCCATTACCTCTTTCCATTGGAACTCGCTACCCTCTAAGGCAATCCATTCTGATTTAAAAAAAAATATATTCTTAATTTATGGAATAAAATAAGCATTTCCATAACATAATAAAATATAAAAGATTACATATGAAACTGCAAATCTAATATGCACAACTTGCTATTCCTTTCACATGTATTACAAAGTTATCATGTAAATTTCTTTTTTTTCTTTCCTTCCTTGCCCAAAATGGCTACCATTAGACACAAATAGACATGTGTGTGTATGCACCCACAAATATATGTCTATCTGTTCTTTCTCTGGATACAGACAGCATTTTCATATGTCCTTTATAGTTAATTTAAATCATTCCTCTGATTTTGATTGGCTCTATTTTTATTTTTGAATTTATTCATCTATCTTGTTTCTTTATTTTGATTGACTTTAATTTTAAGAAATTTTTCCTTATTTCAAGCTTAAATTTGCCTACTTGCAACTTCTGTCCATTGTTCACAGTTTTGCCTTCTGGGGCTAAACTGGATAAAGTCTTATCTCTCTTCAACATGATAGCATTTCAAATACCTGAAGAGATTACCACCACCTCCACCCCTAAGGTAGTTTTTAATTTTTATTTTCCAGACTAAACATTACCAATTCCTTTAAACTATACTTGTTTGTCCTAATCTTGATGCCTAGTAAGTTTCCCCTGGATCCTCTCCTCTTCATTAATGTTCTTCTTAAAATGTGGCTTCTAGAACTGGATGTATCACTATTACTGTAGTGTGACCAGGGCAGACTACTATGAGACAATCACTCCCTTGATTCAGCCATTGTACTGTGTTTCTCTTAATATAGCCTAAAATAACTGCTTTGGGTTGCTATGTTGCATATAGCCTCATACTGAGTTTGCAGGCTATTAAAACCCCAGATCTTTTTCATGTGAACTACTTTCTGTGAGCCTCATTTTCCTCATGTATAAAATAAGGACAATGAACTAAACTATCTCTAATGTCTCTTGGGATTCTAAATTCTGTGATCTAAGTGATTGCTCCGTCTTCACACATTTCTTTGCATCTTTTGAGAAAAAATAAAGCAACTGCTGTCTTCAATAAAAATGCAACATGTACACAAAAAAAGCATAAGATCTGGTTGTAGTAGTCCCTCCCAAGCTACTAATACCCTTAATTTTCCCCCTTCATTTTTACTAGGTACTAAGAATTACGAAAGTGGAATGTGAGGAGTTTCTGATATAGCACCTGACCTCAGAATTTTTCCAGGGATCAACCTGCTGAAACATCAGGTTGGGTTTTTCACCTTGCAATGGTCCAGCAACTGAATAATATACCAATGTGTATGTGTGTATGTATGTGTGTGCATGTGTGTGAATGCATGTGTGAACAGCTACACATAGTGAACAACAGTCTTTGCTCCCTACCCTAACATTGTGATAAGTCCAAGTATGCTTGAACAAAGGACTTTAGCCTGAGTTTCCTTAATGACTACAGTGAGAGAAAGAGTAAAAGAATGGATGGAGATAGTTGAAAAGTTCAGTGTCTAACACTATATGTTATGGCTTGCTGAGATCATGCTGAGTTTTAACCTTGTATATCTCATATTCAAATCTTGCTTTAATCGATATCTAAGTGAGGGAATTAAATCATAACTTTGGAGTAGCTAGGAGTTCAGAGGAGGCATTAATTGTGCATGCATATGTAGAGAGATGGAATAGGGGCAATGGATTTTGAGCCAATACATACTACTTATGCCTGCTGACTCACTTTCCTGGTACTTCTGATTTGAGATTAAAACAATAACCAAAAAAGTTTCCCATTGGCCATTTAACAGTTAAGAGTAGGTTTGTCCCTAGCATTGATAGTCAGCAAGGAGATTTCATGCATGTATGTATGGTATATATATATATATATATGTGTGTGTGTGTGTGTGTGTGTGTGTATAATACATATATACATTCCATATTATACATGCATATACAATACATATATACACACAGTGTGTATATACATTCACACACACACACATATATATATATCACATACACAAAAAATGTGACATCGATTCAGTTCAAATCCCACCTTCTATAGGTAGTATTTTCTGATACCTACTACTGATCCTTCTACTGCTGATGCTTTCCCTCTGAAATTACCTTCAATTTATAATAAATGTATCTTGAATATATAATTTTTTTTTAATCTTGTGTTTCACTCAGATTTGGGCTTCTTAAAGACAAGGACCACATTTCTTTTTATTTTTTGTATTTCTCACACTCAGGGCAGAGCTTGACACATAGTAAGAATCGGTTGATTTTATTACCTCCCTGAAAATATCTCTCCATTTAAAACTCAACAGCATTGTCTTGCTACATGAAGCAGCATTATGAAGAAATTATGTATAATTTTTGAGGCCTAGAAAAGCATTGCAAAATGATCAAGCATTAGGTTTGTTGCAAGGGAAAACTTCCTATCAACTGGAGCTCTCCAAAAGTAGAATGTGCATTATTGGGAAATAGTCAGTTTAGAGGTCTCCAAGAATGGCTGATTGACCATTTGTCAGGTATGTGCAAAGGGCAATTTTTGTTCAAGTTGAATTAGAGGAGATCCCTCCTCACTTTGAGATTCTATGATTACGATTTTATGTCTGACGCTAACAAAAACCAAGCTAAAACACTGGCATTCATTAAGGGGATAAACTATATAGCTGACCTCTGCCATGGTAATATAAAATCCAGTGTCTATCAAATTTAGCTACTTATACCTGTACACTGTTCCATCTTAAACAGAAAAAGTTGAAAAATCATTAATTAATTGTTATTATTATTTATTACAAATGCACAGCAAGTAACAGAAATTAGTGTATATGGGAATACAATAACTGTTACTACCTTTTTACACACATATTAATTCCTTTAAAATGTATATACTAATTCAGACTTTTCTAAAATCAACTTTCTTGTTGTTCTTTATATATTGAATTGTTTATATGAGTTGACTAAATTCATAATAAAAACTCTGTTTTAAAATGTCAGGAAAGTTTAACTTATCTTTTGGGAAACTGTTAACAAGAATTTGTGTCAGCCTGGCCTCAAAGTCCAAAACTAACTGTAGGTGGCTAGCTACAATGATTGTATTAAATGTCCCTCATGACAAAGACACTTGAGCCTAACTCACACATAAAACAGCATAACTGAAAGAACTCTTAAAGATTATGTAGTACAATGGTCCTCAAACTTTGGTTTTGAGACACCTTTAAAATCTTAAAAATTATTGAAGACCCCCAAAAACTTTTATGTGGGTTATATTTATCAATATTTACCACATTAGAAATGAACACTATTATAATATCAAAATATTTATTAATTCACTAAAATAGAAATAAAAACCATTGCATATAAATATAATTTTTTGGTGGGGGCAGGGCAATGAAGGTCAAGTGACTTGCCCAGGGCCACACAGCTAGTAAGTGTTAAGTGTTTGAGGTTGGATTTCAACTCAGCTACTCCTGAATCCAGGGCTGGCGCTTTATCCACTGCGCTACCTAGCTGTCCCTAAATATAACTTTTAAATGAAAAACAACTATTTTTACAAAACAAAAAATAGTTAGAAAAGAAGCATTGTTGTACATGTCTTTGAAAATCTCTTTAAGGTTTGATTTAATTGATTCTCATATCTACTTCTGCATTCAATCTGATGTACTATGCTGTTTTGATTGAATTGTATAAAGAAAACCTGGCTACACCAAGAAATATAGTTGGAAAAGAGGGGAATATTTTAATAGGAATATAATGTCTTAATACAATTGTGAACATAGATTTGACTTCAAGGATCTCAAGGTCACTTAGAACTGTGGACCACACTCTAAGACCTGCTGACCTAGTATGACCCATCCATTTTACTTATGAGGAAAGACAACTAGAGTAGTAAGGTAATTTGCCAAAGATCATACTGATGTATAGCAGCAGATTCAGTATTAACCATTGGACTAGTCTGAATCCAGTGTTCATTCAAGTGAACCGAACTGTTTTATCTATTAGTTTCAAATACAACCTGTATGAATAATATTTAATATTAATAATTAAGATAGGATAAACCAGGTTAACTTTTTAAAATGTAAATTTTCCACTGGTCTTAGATACTTGTTGGAGTACAATGCCACTGAAGGGGAAGGGAAAATGATGATAGTTTCTTACAAGTGCTATATGACAAAATGAAGAAGAGCAGCTGATAGTCACTGGTGGGTCAAAGTGATATAACATAACTACATTGTGTATATGTGTGTATGTATAAGTTGAAACTGATAATTTTCCAGCTGCACACCACAATATACTACTATCAGAGATGTCAGGGTGATTTAGTCAAAGGAATAATAGATTTAGAGCATAGAAACCTAAATTTGAATCCTAGATCTGCTACTTGTCTTCTATATCTTTTAGGGAACTGAGCCCAAGGGTGGTGAAATTACTTTTCCAAGGTTAAATAGTAAATAATGGAGTCAGATTCAAACACAACTTTTCTAATTCCAAATGCAGGATTCCTATCATAATGCTACACTTGTTGGAACTGTCTCCTAAACATTCTTTCCTCTCATTGATTCTGTGCACTGTGGTTGGGGTAATCTTTCTAATTATACAGATCTTATGATGTCACTTCAGTCTTCACAGACTTCAATAACGTCCCACTGAATGATAAATACTACACAAAATCTTTGCATGAAATGCAAAGTCCTCCACAATCTGCCTTCATGCAACCTACCTTTCTTACTTGATCTCATACTATTCTTTCTCATGTAATCTATGCTAAGGCCAACCTAGACAACTTGCTAGCTCCAGAATGTGTTTCATGTTTTCCTACTTCTATATCTTTGATGATTCTATTCCTTGTCTGAAATATACTCCTAGCCTAATCTCTGCCAGTTGAAATCTCATCCTTTCTTAATATCCAGAATTATATGCCATCTCTTCCATGAAGCTTTCTTTGATCCCTAAATCAGGAGTGATCACTACCTCCCAAGATCTCTCATAGCATTGTAACAATAGTTTGAACATGCTTAAAGGTATATAGTGTATTGGTGAAGCTAGGTGGCACAGTGGATAGAGCACTGGCCCTGGATTCAGGAGAACCTGAGTTTGGATCCGACCTCAGACACTTGATACTTACTAGCTGTGTGAGACCCTGGGCAAGTCACTTAACCCCAATTGCCCCCCCCCAAAAGGTATGTAGTATATAAATAAATATATATATACAACATACATATGTATTATATATACATACATGTATATATGTGTGAGTGTATATGTATATGCACATACAGATGCATACACACACACACACATATATATAGACATAGATATAGACATACACACACACACACACACACACATACACACACATATATATATATAAAATCCCCTACTACATTGTAGACCGTTTGTGGGTAGGAACTGTGTCTTATTTACCTTTATTTTCCTACCACAGTGCTGTATGTGCGTGTGTGTGTGTGTATGTGTATACATATATATATACACACACACACACACACACACATATATATATATATATATATATATATATATATATATATAGTTATTACTTAACATTTGACAAGTAACTGTATTCAAGGCACTGACCTCTACCTATGAGCATTTTTAGTCTTAAGCAAATGAAAATTTAAGCAAATAAAATCTAAGTAATATATATATATACCATGATAATAAATTTAACAACTTCTAGGTACTTAATAAATATTTGACTTTCTAACTTCCTGTGAATAATCAAAGCAATATGATTTCCATACTTCTTTCCCCTTGGAAAATTCCTAAGCACCTAAGTCAATAAAAGGGGGAAAAACAACATAGGTATGTTAGGAAGATGTGTTCTTCATGCTGAAGAACTGAATCTAATCAATAATTCTCTTACAGTCGCTGATGTTTTCATACTCTGAAAAGTCAGAAGACTGGTTTTATTTGATCTAATGATTTTTTTTTGTATCTACTTGACATTATCAGAAAACAAAGAAAAAATGCATAAATGTTTTGAAGTTTACAAGCATTTTGAAAGATTTTAATGCAACAGTTCAAAAACATAAAATTAAATTTGAAAGTCATACACTAATGCTTAAAAATAGTCATAATCTGGTGGTATAGGATTGCTAAATAAGAATAATGCCCTTTTCAAACTATGACTTGATTTCTAAGTTTTAATCCCATGCCATTTAAATTTTTTTTTTCTTTTCTTTCCTCATTTACAAAAAAAAATGCTTTATTCTCTTAAATTGTTGCTCTAACAAGAAGGTGGCCTAGTGTTCCAGATGTCAAACTACATTACAAAGCATTAATTATCAAAACAATCTGGCTAATGGGGCAGCTAGGTTGCATAGTGGATAAAGCACTGGCCCTGGATTCAGGAGGACCTGAATTCAAATCCAGCCTCAGACACTTACTAGCTGTGTGACCCTGTGCAAGTCAATTAACTCTCACTGCCCCATCCAAAATAGTGTTTGATAAACCCAAAGAGCCAAGTTTTTGGAGTAAGAAATCACTATCTGACAAAAATTTCTACTAAACCTAGAAAGCAGTTTGGCACAAACTTGGCATAGACAAACATCTCATATCATATCATGACAATGATAAAGTTGAAATGAATAAATGATTTAGGCAAAAAGGGTGATATCATAAGAAAATGAGGGGAACATGGAAAAATTTACCTATGAGATCTATGGATAAAGGAAGATTTTATGACCAAAAAAGAGTTAAGAGGGGATTATGGGGAAATTATAGATAATTTTGATTACATGAAATTAAATAAAAGCTTTTGCACAAATAAATTAAAGCAGCAAATTAGAAAGAAAACAGGAAACTAGGAAATATTTACAGCAAATTTCTCTAATGAAGGTTTCATTTCTCAAATATATAGAGAACTGAGTCAAATATGTAACAATACAAGTAATTTACCATTTGATAAATGGCCAAAGAATATGAATAGGCATTTTTCAAAAGAAGAAATCAGATATCTATGGTCACAAGAAAAAATGCTCTAAATCACTACTGATTACAGAAATGCAAATTAAAAGAACTTTGAGGTACCACCTCATACGTATCAGATTGGCTAACATGACACAAAAGGAAAATGACATATCCTGGAGGAGGTATAGAAAAATTAGAACCCTGAATAACTGTTGGTGGAGTTGTGAACTAATCCAACCATTCTGTAGAACAATATAAAACTGTGCATACCCTTTGACCCAGCAATACCACTACTGGGTCTGAACCCAAAAGAGATCAAACAAAAGAGAAAAGCATCGATTTGTACAAAAAATTTATAGCAACTCTTTTTGTGGGAGTAAAGGATTGGAAATAGAAGGGATACCCCAAAATTGGGGAATGGCTGAACAAATTGTGGTACATAATTGTGATGGAATACTATTGTGCTACAAGAAATTAAAAGCAGGTTGGTTTCAGAAATTAAAAAAAAAAGAAACCCTGGGAAAACATATAAAGTCATGCAGAGTAACCAGGAGAACATTGTCCACAGTTATAGCTCTGTTTCAAGGAGGATCAATGGTAAAGGACTTAGCTACTGATCAAAAAAATGATCCAATGTAATTTTGAAAGTACCAAGGTAAAAATGCTAACCGCCTCCTGAAAGAAATGATGAACTTTGAAAGTAGAGTGAAGCATACTTTTGGCACTTACTTTATTTTATTTTGCTTTTGTTTTGCAATATGACCAATATGGAAATACACTTTGCATAATTTCACACATAGAACTAATATCAAATCATTTGCCTATTCAAAGGGAGGGAGAGAATTTGGAACTTAAACTTTTTAAAATGTTTAAAAAATGTACATGTAATTGGGAAGTATTAAATTAAATAAATAAAAATAATTTTTAAAAAAGATAACAGATTCTGTCTTTACTACCAATTATTTTCCTGTCACTCTCAATTCTAGCCTTAATTCCACCTGCCAGGCTGCTACTGAGCGGCCACCAGCTTCATCTTAAAAGCCTGACATTTAGTCTTTCCTCCTCAGCTTCAGTCAATCAGAATTCTACCCTCCATGAACTTTCTGGATGTACTTTGCAAAATAGTTGAAGAATGTCAAGCTAACTAACAACTGGGAGATGAACTGTTTCCTTCCTTTCAGGAAGTGTATAATTACGCCAAGTGAAACTGTTGGCCTGCTTGTCTCGTGACCTTTCTATCATTTGCTCTGCTCAGAAAACCTGAAAACTGTCAGATAACAGCTGTGTGAAGCAGGTGGTACCACCTCTGGGAAAACACCTGTCAGCTCCAATGTACAGCTCAAAGTTCAGTAAACAAGAAGACAGTCAAGGCAGTGCAATGACAAACTTTAAGTTGGGGAGGGAGACAGTGCAGGTTGACAACTCACTGGCAAGGACTTCAGTTTATATAAAGCAATCAATCTCTTTGCTCCAAACAGAAATGTTTAGGTGACTAATCAGGTTGTACACAATAGAGGTTAGATTACAACATCCCCTCCCCTAAATTCCTAGTTTCTAGGCATGTACGTATTCAGACTTATATGAGATTAGTTTGATGAAAATAATATAATTGATTATACAACTTGACCTTTTAGTAGGTACAATAAATGTTCTTTCATCCACCTCTGTCTGCTGTCTAATGTTTAATGAAGTAGATTGTTCTTCTCTTGTTTACCTAAAAGGAATGTTCTGTTTTGTATTTTTAGGGCAACTGAGAGAACTAGGTATATCCTAACCCATAAAAACTCAGCATTACAAAATAAATGCCAACCACTCATCACTTTCACGAAATTTTGCATACAAATTGTGCAGAAAGGTTTTATAAAAATGTCTAAAAATGCAAGGTATTTAAATAAAAAAACCATCTGCTCCTAAACAGAGACTTATTGCTAATTTTCTTTCTAAGCATGGATTTGAGAAAAGGAGACTTTGAATGCAGTGCTTTTCCCCCCTTTAAACGTAATTAGAAAAGATTGCAAGTAAGGACTTGCCTACTTTGGAATCTCGTATTTTTATTTTTGAAGATTATACATTAGCCAAAAGTGGGAATGCCTTCATTCCCATGCTGTCTGAGAATCAGGCAGAAATTTCACATTGCTGACTTGTCTTTCTTTTTCCTCCTAATGTAAATCTGTGGATATGTCTGTCAGAAATTTCCCTGTCAATTTTTTAGACTGATTAATGGGAAGGAGCAGATACCCATGTCTATATCTATCATGGCAGACAGTTGTCTTGTTGATTTACCTACACACCAAGAATGACCCTTTCAGGTATCTGCAAGAGCAGCCCTTGGAAAGATGGCTTTTTATTGACTGAACTGTCCAGCTCCATCTGTATGGAAAGAACACTTTCTACACTGCTTTTTGCTCACTGCCCACTAGAAATAATGACTAAAAATGGAAAGTAATTTACCTTTATTAAAAAGAAATTTAGAAAATAAACTATAAAAATGTAAAGTTGGGTTCCATAAGCAAGAAATAGCATGCCATTTTGTGAAAATGCTTTAAATGTTTGTTTTAATGAGCCCTCTTGTAAAAATGATCCAGTCATCTTTGAGAACAGCAGAGATTTACGTGCAGTTTTTTCTCACATCAGAAGATTGATTAATATTTGAAATTAGGAGGAAGGATGGTGTAATCAGAGAGATCATTGGGCTGGGCATACTTGAGTACTAGTTATAGCACTGTCATTTACTAGCAATGTAGCCTTGGTGAAATCATTTAATCTTTCTCTCAGCTTATCAGAGATAATAATATCTACCCTGTCTAGCTCACCAGGGGATTATAAGGATCAGATAAGAGGATATATTTGAAAGTGTTTGAAAACCTCTAAGTGCTAAAATAAAATAAAGTGGCAACATGGAGATAAAAGAGAAAAAAACCCCCTCAATATCCCTTCCCTACTCTCAAAGGAAATAAGCCTTCATTATCCTAATAGCATATAGAATGAGGGAATAGAAGCAAATGTATGGACCACTGCTTTCTCTTGTTGGATAGAAATGTTTTGAATATTTGTGTGGTAGTATCCAAGTGCAATTACTTTACATCAAAACAAACAAAAAAGTCCTAGTTACCAGGGTAACTTATGAAATTCTAAGGAAAAAATGAGTGAAGGTAGAGAAAAGTAATAAATTGTATGTGACTAAAATTATTCTGGGCTCTGAAGTGGTTTATATTCTTTACTTAGAAATAACAAGAATGATGTCAGTGGGGTGACTGAATTAAGAAATATTTAGCTTTGTTGATGTTTAGAAAAATGCATTACAAAGTCATTCCTCACTTTAGTTAAGTATCTCTTACGTTTAAGAAAATGGAACATTATACTGTTAGGCACAGAATAGCTATTATGTAGTATCTTTACCCATCATGTCATAGGTACCTTAAAAAAATACATAATGCCCTTGATGGTGTAACTTTGCCAAGCTGGCAAATACTTAGCTCAGCTCATTTTATTCATGTGATGAAAGCTTTTCTGATTCTTTGCCATATCAAAATAGCACATAATGAATTTTGTAGATTAAATGTAGCTTTTGAATTATAACTATCAATTTTCCATTTTGACAACAGATTCCAAACATGAATACAGCATCTTACACATTGTCAAATTTTAATTTGACAATATTAAAATGAGAATTTTCTTTAAAATTCCTATACATATCAAACTTAAGAACATTTCCATTTAGCATGGTTATTTTTTCCCATTCTGCATGGTTATTAAGAGCAGTAGGGTATAAGGACAAAACGTAAGGGGCTACAAGATGCTGATGGCTACTCCACATCCAATTCTGCTCATGAAATCGGGCACATAACTCATATTTCTGCTATAAAACATATATTATTCCCCCATTTAAAATGTCATTTTTTATTTTCGCCAACAGTTACATAAATTTGGTTCAAAACTTATTAAATCCCACATTAAAGCAAATGACCTCTAATCATGGCTAAGAACTAATGCTTAAAGATACCATACTTCAGTGTATGCTTCTCCTGAATGTACTAATGCACTGTTTTCCCCTTTTTAAAATTTTTCATCTACTACTACTACTACTACTACTATTGGGTTACAATTTTTTCTTTCCTCCTTCCTCCCCCCTGAGGTGGCAAGCAATCAGATATGGGTTATATATGTATGATTATGTAAAACATTGCCATATTTGTCATTTTGTACAAGAAAACTTGATTAAAAGAAACAAAAGAAAAAATAGCATGCTTCAGTCTCTTCCATCAATATCAGTTCTTTCTTTGGAGGTGGATGGTATGTTTCATCAGCAATCCTTTAGGATTGTCTTGGATCATTGTATTGTTGAGAATAGTCATCATTCACAGTTCTTCAGCAAACAATATTGCTTTCTCTGTGCACAACATTCTCTTGGTTCTGCTTTCTTCACTATACATCACTTCATACATGACTTTCCAGGCCTTTTTGAAATCATCCTGCTTGTCATTTCTTATAGCCCAATAATATTCCATTACAATCATATACCATAACTTGTTTAGCTATTTCCCCAATTGATGGGCAGTCCTTTGATTTCCAATTCTTAGCCACCACAAAAAGAAATAATTTTGTCCAGATAGGTCTTTTTCTCTTTCTGGGGATGTCTTTGGGATATAAACCTAGCAGTGATATTGCTGGTTCCAAGCACCCTTAATTTGAATTTTTTTCCTTCATATAGGGGCCTACAATCCTTTTCATTATGTATGGGGAGGAAAAGGATACAGAGTGGAAAAAAGCTCAGTCCTTCATCCAAAAAAGAGAAAAAGACCTATTTGTACAAAAATATTTATAGTAGCTCTTCTTGTGGTGGCTAAGATTTGGAAATCAAAGGGTTGCCCAATCAACTGGGGAATGGCTAAACAAATGGTGGTATATGATTGTAAAGGAATATTATTATTCTGTAAGAAATGACAAACAAGATGATTTCAGAAAACCTGGAAAGACTTACATGAAGTGAAGTGAGCAGAACCAGGAGAATATTAGAAATAACATAGTAATAACAATATTTGATGAAAAACTGTGAATGACTTAGCTATTCTCAGCAATACAATGATCCAAGACAATCTTAAAGGACTAATGATGAAGCATACTATCTACCTCCAGAGCAAGAACTGATTTCTGATTGAATACATATTGAAGCATGCTATTTTTCCCTTTCTTTCATTTTTTTTTACTTTTGACTTCTTATACAAAATAACTAACATGGCAATGTTTTTACATAATTGTATATATAATTGCTTATTGCCTCAGGGAGGGGGGAGAGAAGGGGGAGGGAGGGGCAGAATTTGGAACTCAAAACTTTAAATAAAAATGTGTTGTTTTTTTTTAAAGTTCAGTACTTAAATCATGGACAGTGAGTTCTTCCTGCTGCTAATTCATAGGAGAGCTTGGTGAGCTTGCTTTTGGAAATGTGCAATGTATGATTCAGCCCTCCTCTACTTCTACCCTGTCTTGCCTCTTTTTACCCATAATCTGGGAAGAAAAACTAATAATATATCTCTGGTTGCTGTTCAAACTACCTCACTAGTTCCAATGCTATAGTTCTCAGCATCTGCTTGGGCCTTTGCTCCTCTCTCTCACCCTTGAGCCATTGCAGGAAAGTACCTCACTTTTCTCTCTGTGTTTTCGCTTTTCTTTTCCCAGATTCTTTTGTAGTCCTGCTCCCATACCCAAACCATGTAATTTTTTCTTGCCTCAGGAAATGAGCAAAAACTCCAAGTTTTATAAGTGTGTGTGGGTCTAGGCCAGTCCTACTCCATCTGGAGGAGACATTAAATTCAATTCTTACATTTTTCAGTGGCATTTTGTCTATTTAAAAAAAAAAAAAACTTTCTCTGGAGTCTAGCTTGCTAATAAATAGAACCATTATTTACAAAACAATGACAACAAATTTAAACACCACCACAACAAAAGACCCTGTAGACATTAGACAAAAAAATCTGATTGTTCAGCTACCTGCTCTTAAAACTATCTCTAAAGCCACAGCCTCATAATCACTATACCTACTAGCTTTCTTTCAATCCCTATTTTGTTTCACCTTTCCAGAGCATGACATTATTGGATATCCTTGTGTTTTCAATATTTTTTGTTCCTACTTTAGCTTTAAAGACACTGTTCTCTCCTGGTCTGTTTAATTTACCGTCTCATCATCTTCTGGGACTTAAAATTTTTTTTTAAATGGTTATTTATTTATTTTTTCTGGGACTTTTAAAGAAAGTATTTCTCAAGAGATTGTCCTGGGCCATCTTCTCTAACTCTTAACATTCTCTCTCTTGGTGATTTCCCTTTTCTTATAACTTTAGCTATTGTTTCAACACAGATGACTTTGTAACTCATATATTTAGCCTTCATCTCTCTCTTGACCTCCACACACACCTCTGTCTCCTAAAGGGCATCTCTACCTGCATATTATTAAGATAATATTATGATTGACATTAAGAACATTTATGGCGATTTATAGTTTATAAAGTGGTATTATAAACTACACTTGAGAAAGTAAGAATTTAATTTGTCTCCTTTACATAGAGTAGGAATGGCCAGGACCCAAACAGATTTATAAAACTTGGAGTTTTTGCTTATTTCCTGAGACAATGAAATATAACATGGTTTGGGGATAGGGCCAGGACTGCAAAAGAACCTGGGAAAGGAAAAGAGAGAACACAGAGAGAAAAGTGAGGCATTTTCCTCTAATGGATCAAGAGAGAGCAGCGGAGGCCAAAGGAGAGCCAAGAACTAGAGTGCGAACTGGTGTGGCAGTTTGAACAGCAGGCAGGATTATAATATTATTTTGTTCATCCCAGACTATGGGGAAAGAGAGGCAAGATGGGGTTCAGAGTAAAGGAGGGTTGAACCCTACATTACATATTTTCAAAAGCAGGCTCACCAAACCCTCCTGTGGATTAGCAGCAGGAAGACCTCACTGCCTGTACTTTAAGGACTGAGCTTTTATTGGCCACTCGGTATCTCTTCCCCCTCCCCTAATATAATGAAAAGGATTGTAGACAAACATATACAAAGGAAGAAAATTTAAGTTGAGTTCATTAGTACATTCAGGAGAAGCATACACTGAAGTATGGTATTGCTAAGTACTAATGCTTAGCTGTGATTGGAAGACAGTGGATTTAATGTAGAATTTAGTGAATTTTATAGGAATAGAGAGGGAAATAGCAAAGAGAAATGGTAGAGATAGAATTGACTTGATTGGATGATTGGAACTTGGTGACTGGATATCAGGTGAGGGAGAAGGAAGAGTCAAAGATAATGTCAACTTTTAACATAGTCAGCTGGATGAATACTGGTGCCATTGGTATAAGTAGTGGAGGCAAAGTAAGTTTTGGGGGAAAGATGATAGTTTTGTTTTTGTTTTTAAATACTGAGACAGACATCTAAATGTATCAGAAATACCACTCAACAAAAAGTGAAAGGCTTGAGTTCGAGTCATAGCTCTAGCAGTTACTTTATGACCTTAGGCAAATCATTTAAATTCACTGAGCCTCTTATTTACTCATATTTAAATCTGGAACAATCTAGTCATTATCTACCCCCAGAATTATTTTAAGAAAAACACTTTGAGAATATTTCCTTTTATCATGGCTATCAAGAGCAGTAAGGTACAAGGACAAAATGGAAGGGAATGTAAGATGCTGACGGACATTTCACATACAATCCTGCTCATGAAATCAGGGCACATAACTCATTTTTCTGCTATGGACCACATTCTATTTCCCCATCTAAAGTGTCTTCTTTTGTTTTCATTAACAAACTGTCTCCCACCTCCCTGCCTCCTTTCTCTGTCCCTCCAAGCCACATAAAGGCTTTAATTACAACTCCTACTGGACTACTCATTATCCCCTAAAAGTTTTCCATCCTTCCACTATTTTCCCACTTCCAGTGCATCCTTTCCTTTCTTTTGAATAGATATGGCCATTTCACTGCTCTGTTCAAAACCCTTTAAAAGGGTAAGCACCATTGCCTGGAATCCAAGACTTTACAAAATTAACAGTTTTGAGTTTTATCACATATTACTTTTCTTGACATACAATACATATCAAGCCAAACTGAAAAACTCACTGTTCCGCAAAGAGGCCCTACTCTTTAGTACCACTGTGTCTTTATTATCAATGTTCTCTTCCCCAGTGTCTTGAACATCCTTCTTCATGGCACAAGAAACCAAAACCAGGGAAATAGAATACACATCCAAATGATATTTTACTATAATATAAATGAAGACAACAACAAAGAACAGTAAAATTTAAGTAACTAGGAATGGACAATATTCATTAAAGAATATTGATATTGGAACACAACTAATAAGAGTTGAGATTCTATGGGTATAGAATGTTATATACTCTGGTATGAGCATGTTTGATTGTATCAATTAAATCTCCCTCAACACATGTATATGTATATACTATATGCACTTGTATATATTTGACACACATATATAATATTTGCATGGAATCAATGAATAATTAATTCTATTAGGTTTTTTTTTGGGGGGGGTTGGGAGAGTATTCCAAAGGTGAGTTATTTGGAAGTAATGGTGGTATAAAGAAAAATGTTTCAATACAATGTCTAAAAATCCCTCAATAAAATACTTTTCTAAGAAGCTTTTCTTGATCCTTCCAAGTCAGTATTCACTTCATCCCTTCAGACCTCCCACAGAACTTTGTTTCCAACATATCTATGCAATTACTATAAATTGATTTGTATTAGAGTTATTTCTATTTGTGTCATTTCCACTTACTAGAATAAATTCCATACAGTCAGGTAACAAGTCTTAGCTATCTTTTATCTAGCATAGTGCTTTTTGACATAAATGTATTTTGAGTGAAATTAAAGTAAGGACATTAATAAGAATGAATCAATATTACTTTACAGTTTCCAAAACATTTTCTTCCTACTACTATCATGGAGTAAGAATTATCAGAGTAATTATCTTCTTTCCTAAATGAGATCCACTATCACTCATAAGAGTTCGATTTAACAATACAAGTAGGAAAAACCTAGTGGATGAAGAATTGATTGCCAGGATTATGAAATGTAATTGGATATACACATCATAGAGCTATTCTATCAGTAAATTTATCTTGGACAGGCATTGCAGATGAACAATGTATTAGGTCTAGAAGTGAACAAAGAGGAAAAAATAATGGGTGAAAAAGCGTGTAAGAACATTCACAGCACTTTTAAGGACTCCAAATTTCTCTATGGAGCAAAAATTCACGATGCCATTTGACTAAAAATCAGAGAAAATCTCCAAATAATTAAACTTGTGTATAATCCAAAGAGCAATGGAGATTGTTGGTGAGAATACAGTGGCTTTAAAATAGTAAAAATATTATACATAAGAAATAGAATAAATGATAAAATCAAAGAAATGCACAGGCAGAGAAGGAAGTCTGTCATGTAGAAAGGACAAAGAATAAAAGAGAATTAGTTTATTGCACTGGTCACCTGGATAATATTAAGAAAAGAAAAAAGATTTTCAGCATGTTTTATAGACCCTCTTGGAAGGTTTTAAAAAAAGGAACAGAATAGTATAGCCAAGTATGAGAAAGTATGGATAAATTTCATTACTTCAGAGTTTAAAATAATGCAATGAGAAAAGGGATACAGGCTAAAATTAGAGAAAAAGAACAAAAAAGACTAGAGGATCTTACCCAATATTTTAGAAGAAGAATGGATAAAGGGAAATAAGGAAGTGAGTTGGCTATTGGACATATAAAAATGACATATGTTAGCTTCAGTTCTACTATTAATAAGTTGTGTGACCTTAGGCACACACATTCTATGTTATTTCCCTTGTTAATGCATCCTTTACTTTTTTTCTTAGAAGCTTTCCTAAGATCTTTGCTCTGGTCAGATTTATCTGAATTATAAGTTAAAGGGCACATTTCTGCAAATGTTTGAAGATTTTCCTCCTTTTAGATTTTCCTTCTATATTTGTGGATGGTGCAACTTACTTTCCTTATATTTATATTTTGAATATGTTGTTCTATTTCAATTTGATAGAATTAAATTTGGGGTATTTTTGTAAGTATTCTAGCACTAGAGAATAGAAGTATCTATTAAAAGAGGCAAAAATTGACCCAGTGGTACCACTGCTAGGTCTGTATCCCAAAGAGATCATAGAAGAGGGAAAAGGTCCCACATGTACAAAAATATTTATAGCTGCTCTTTTTGTGGTGGCAAAGAATTGGAAATCAAGGGAATGGCCATCAATTGGGTAATGGCTAAACGCGTTGTGGTATATGCATGTAATGGAATACTATTGTGCTGTAAGAAATGATGAGCAGGAGGAGTTCAGAGAAACCTGGAAGGACTTACATGAACTGATGCTGACTGAGAGGAGCATAACCAGGAGATTATTGTACACAGTAACAACAACATTGTGTGATGAACAATGGTGATAGACTTGGCTCTTCTCAGCAGTGCAATGATCCAAAACCATTTCAAAGAACTCATGATAGAAAATGTTCTCAACATCCAGAAAAAAGAACTGTGGATTATGAATGCAGATTGAACCATACTGTTTCTATTTTTGGTCTGTTTTTTTCCCTTCTTTTTTGAGGTTTTTCCCTTGTGCTCTTATTCCTCTTTCACAAGATGTCTAATGTAGAAAGATGTTTAATGTGATTGTACATATACAACCTATATTAGACTACTTTTCATATTGAGGAGGAGGGATGGAAAGGAGGGTGGGAGAAAAATTTGGAATTAAAAATCCCATGAAAACAAATTTTGAAAACTATCCTTATATGTAACTGGAAAATAATAAAATACTTTTTATGTATTAAAAAATAAAAATAAAAAGAGGCAAAAATTAAGGCTATTGCATGAAAAAGCACCAAATGTACTATGAAAACAGATGATTGTTCCTTCATCTAAAGATATCCAAGTAGCACTCTCATCTAATGACCCCTATCCTATGAAAATATCTATACCACCACTAGTACTGCTTTTATTGATGAATATTAATAAGTGAGCGGGTAAAATTTTGAGTGGCCTGTCTCAAATACCTTTGGTATTCTGGCATTTTAATATAGTGTGGAACATGGATACATAATGGAAGTCCCTTATTAAGTTAGAATTAACAGACTATGATGTTATTTTTGATATTATAATGGGGGAAGCTAGGTGGTACAGTGGATAGGGCAGTGGGCCCAGAGTCAATAATATCTGAGTTCAAATCTGCCCTAAGACACTTTCCAGCTGTGTGAACTTGGGCAAGTTACTTAACCCCAAATTGCCTCAATTAATCATTTGTAAAATGGGGACACACTAGAGAAGGAAATGACAAACCACTCCATTATCTTTGCCAAGAAAAATCCCATGGACAAAGTCTATGGGGTCACGTAGAGTCAGATATGACTGAATGACTAAACAATAACGACAATGTTATTTTACTTTAAATGTACAACAATTATTTTTGAAATTATAATATGAATAACTAATATGGCAAATGAAAGCTCTGTATTCATGGAGTATAAGATGAACTTATAATGGAATTAAAATTTTAAGGAAACAAATTATTTTGCATTTCTTGTAACATTTAGCTTTTATCCAATGGTGAAAAACCTAGATAGCATTGGTGTATTTTATAGATTGCCTGTTAAGGATCTAGGGGAAGACATGAAGAATTTCACATGTTAAAAAAGCAAGGAAGGATTGTTAGCTGCCTTAATGTTGAGAAAATATCCACTGAGATGATATTACAGATGTACTGAAGTGTTTAATTATAACATTTAGCAGCCGATTTTGGAGCACAGCATTGAATAAGAATCAAGAATTCTGCCATTTTGAATTCATATCTATTTCCAAGGAAAATACAGACTGGCAGATCCAATTCAGCTTAGTCCCTTCAATTTCATGTAGCCCAATTTTGAGTTTACAAAATGGGTGAAGTGCAAAGAATTTTGTTCAGTCAAGACTCCCAAGTAGTTTTCTCTATAGTAGACTAGAATCCAGAGTTGCTTTGACTAAATACACCCAATGCCTTCAATTCCTTACAATCTACTCTGCTTCATCCTTTGAAACTTTCCTTACCAATGTATCTAGGATATGACATGCTTAGAACAGAGTCATGAAAGCATACACCTTGCCCCAAAGAAATATTTTAGTAGGAAACATGGGAAAGCAGAACTTTGAAGAACTTGAGGGATTTGAATGAATAAGATGAGACTTAGCAGAGAAAATGATAACATTCTATATTTTTTAATTGTCTAAATACTAAAGAAGAGGGTAGATAACTGACTTACTAAGCACTTAATATGTACAAAGCTTAAGGGTTTTAACTGATTACTAAAGTTCCATATAAACCAATAGAATGAAATTGTCTCTTCTTTTCTCTCTCTCTCTCTCTCTCTCTCTCTCTCTCTCTCTCTCTCTCTCTCTCTCTCTCACACACACACACACACACACACACACACACACGCACACACCCCACTAATTTGAATCTAGGATGCTTTAATGTGAGTATAATATTCAGATCAAGGCAAGTTATTATAATTCCACTACACTGTATTAGCCAAACAATATCTTTGTACTGAGCTAGTTCAGTTTTTGATTTCACATTTTATAAGGGAAAAGTAACAAATTGGACAGCATCTATTGCTAAGATATTATGGTAGAATAGGGCCTAGAATCTATGGATAGGAGTGGTTGAGGGAAATAGAGCTATTCATCAAAATAAGAAGGCTTCCAAGAAACATAATAGCTGTCTTCATATATTTGAACAAATATGTGGAGGCCAGTTTAGGTTTAAATTACCTAGCCCCAGAGGTCTAAACCAGTATGAATAAATAAAAGTTATAAGAAAATAGATTTCAGCTCAATATAAGGTGGTACAGTAGATAGAGTGTTGGGCTTAGAGTTAGGAAGACAAGTTCAACTGTATCCTCAAATATTTACTTACCATGTGACCCTGGGGAAGTCACTTAGCCTTTGCCTCAGTTTTCTTAATAGTAAAATCACAGAATCTACTCTACAGAGATTTTGTGAAGATCAAATGAGATAATATTTGTAAAATACTTAGCACACTGCCTGGTACTTGGTAGCACTTAATAAATACTTTTTCCCTGAGTAGCCACAATAGTGCCTCTTTTAGCTAAGTAGACTTTGTGTCGTAAGAATAACTTTCTTACACTGAATAAATGTATTCTCACATTCTACCAAGAACAGTTTTTTGGTATTGTATAACCAAAATACACTCCCATATCTCCATCACAAAAGAATCCCAATATCTCATCTTGCATCACATAGAAGGCAGCACCCTTTTGTGGAAAGAAGAAAAGACAGTATCAGAAGTGTTGTGTTCACATCTTGGCTCTGCTATTTATTCCATCTGTGACCCTGCACTAGTCATTTGACATAAAATCCATTTCTAGGCCCATGCTCAATATCTTTCCTGCCAAAGCTTTGAATTCTGTTGACATATAATGTAAGGTCATTTTCACATTCTGATGAAACCCTGCTGTTGAATTTTTGATCTTTGGTCTTTTGCTTTTGCCCTGCCTGTGGACCTTCCAATAGTGGGTGATGACCTTCCAATAATGGATGATACTCCTCATAAGTATGGCATGAGTTCCATGAGATAAGGGGTTATCCTTTTGAAAAGTTATTTGTATCACCATTGCTTAGCATTTTTCTTGGCATATAATAAGCACTTACAAGCTTTCATTCATTTATTATACTGAGATAAAACTATTTCCTTGTGATTTCTGTCTGTTAATCTTACCTCAGCCCTCAAATGGAAGAGGTCTAAATCCTATTTCACCTAACAACCCTTTAAAAACTTGAATACAGTGATCATGTTTTCTCTTTATGCCACTAAGATTTTAATTCTTTGCAATAAAGTATGCAAGTGGAACTAAGTTAAATGAATGAGAACAACTTGATATTCATATAACATGCAACCTGAAGGGGTGGGAGCAAAAGCAAGTCAACTCTTCTAATTATGGAATTTAACCCCCCCCCCCAAATAATTTGGTATGTTATGATAGATGGTACCAGTGATCAAACTCAAGATATATCTTAACAAATAGCAATGTGTCGAAGTAGCCTGTTTGTCTCAAGTGAAATTCAAGATTAAAAATATATACATGGGGGCGGCTAGGTGGCGCAGTGGATAAGCACCGGCCCTGGATTCAGGAGTACCTGAGTTCAAAGCTGGCCTCAGACACTTGACAATTACTAGCTGTGTGACCCTGGGCAAGTCACTTAACCCCCATTGCCCCGCCCCCCCCAAATATATATACATAGTTGATATTTAGCCAGGTAACCTGCGGATATTAGATGAGATTAGATAATTAAGATCACAACTAGTATCAGTCAGGAGATAAGATAGAGATCAACTTGTGATGTATCATTATAGCTGGTAACTTAACATCTGAAGCAACAGTCATGATTATAGTCTCTAGAAGAACAAGTTGGCCCAACTTTTTACTAGGTGTTTAGCTTACCTTCCTATTAAGTCCCTCCATTTAACCCTTGCTGAGGTGTTTTTAGACAGCCCTTGACTTGTTGTGGGTAGCCTAATTTGGCCTTAAAGAGGATCACCAGGACAGACAAATGTTTTACCCCACCCCAGGCCTATGTAGACACCGCGTCCCCTCTATTCTTGGACTTCATGGAGTAACGTTTTTTCTGATACTGAAATAAGGACAAGGACCTATAAACAGACTGAAAATGCATGAAAGAATGCAGAAAATATTTCAGTTTCATGTGGACTGAAGATGACAAAAATGAACTAACGGTTCCAGAGAGCATGCACAAGCAAATAAATAAAATTGCTTCTTTGGTAAAACTTCTTAGATTTTAAACAGTTACTTTTGTCTCAAGGAACTATTTAAGGTAATACTCAAACCTCTCTGTGCCCCAAACCAGGGCCATTTGTTTCTGTGCCTTTGTGTACCATGAATGCTTCCATGCTCATCTGGGAAAAAATTAATTTGAAGTACATAAATTTTGGGGTTCCGTGATGTGCAGAAATCTTAATGGACAAGAAAACCCATGGCTGGATATCCCATTATCTTTTCTGCTTTTTTTTTTTAGTCTTTGCTATAGGTAGCCCACAAAGCCTGACGTTCTACCTGTTCAAATGGAGAGATATGAGTTGGGAATGGTGTCAAATTTCCCATCTTGGACAGCCCCTTTATGTCCTAAGAGATGTAGAATCCTCAAAAGACAAATAATGAGGTAAAGATGTACATGAAACCTCTAAGAGTAGCCTGATGAATTCCCAGAGAACATGGACATCAAAATCGAACCTCTAGTTAGTTCAAGTTCCCCTGAACCGACTAAAATCTTTTGTGGACTATTAGAATAATTTCCTGATATTGCAAAAATTAAACCTACCAGAAGAGATGAAGCAAAGGGATTCTGGAAAGATCACTGACTGTTTTTGTTTAAGACAAGCTCCTCTTTACCAGCTTAAAATATCAGGAAATGGGCCAAGAAAATTTTTGAAAATAGGAAAAGAAATAACTAATACAAGGAAAACCTCACATAAAAGAAATCAGAAAGACTGAAAAAATATTAAACAACCAAAAGAGACCTCAATATAATGAGTAAATATGTAGTACAAGAAAATACTAGAGGAACTCTAGAAGTTATAGCTAATATTATATTAATAATAACACCAATAAATTCTCATGAAATAACTAGATGCTCCATAGAGGATAAGAAGATAAATCAAAGAAATAAAGAAGAAAATGAAGGTTGGAAATTAAGGCTCTTAAAGAACTAACAAGAAACAAACAGAAAAAATAGCCTAGAATAAACAATATAATGAAATACCTCTCTAAACATTGAACCTTATTAAAAGATGATTAATATACTAGAAACTCAAAATTTCATAGGCAGAAGAAGTAATATTCAAAAAAGATAATAAGTTTGGAAGAATATCTGGCATCTCTAAAAGTCAAAACAGTTGACAATGAGACAACATAAAGTGAAATTATATGAGAATCATTGATTTTCCAGAGGAAAAGATAAAATAAAACCCTGAAGATTACGCTTTAACAAATCATCCCAGAAAATGACCAAGGTATATTAGAAATAGAGGCAATATAAAGATGAATAGAATCTATGGGTAGCACCAACAGAAAAGATCTTATTAGTAGACAGGATGATGCTCTTCAAAATCCCACAAGATTTTATATACCTCACAAATGAGAAACACAATAAATTCCTACAACATAAACTAAAAAGCAAAATAAAAATGATTTGTACCCCCAAATGTGCTGCAAAACCATTTAGCTAATAATTTAAAAATCATTTTCAATAAACCTGAGTAACTAGAAATCACTATTATTTGAAGAACTTAGAAGTAAAAGAGACATGCAAATTCATTAAATAATTAAATCTTAAGTAAGGTAAACGAGTTGACATCATGAAAAATCAAACAGCTATATCAATATTTACATGCTTAGAGAGGAGATTAGATTAGAGTGACTTTCAGAACTCTCATCTTGTCTGTACAGGCCTAGTGAGAAAAGAAAGAGGGAGGACCTGGGGGCAAAGTCTGCAAAGTGATGTTAACAAATGTATTCTTTTGGAAGGCTGGAGGGGAAGAGCATTCTAAATATCTATTTGAATGGGGCTTCACAGAAAAAAAAACAAAAACAATTCAAATGAAAGAATGGGGAAACCGACCAGGCACTGGTCAATCCAAAGTCACATTCTTATCTGAGCTAGAGAAGGCATAGCAATTAACATACAGGAGTCGACATTCTCAACATCCTCCAACAAGTATACTAGAAGTTGGATAGAGTAGGTAAGGTTTCAAAATGAATAGGCACCCCCAAAAAACGAATAGGCAAGAAGGAGGACCTTTTGGATTGTATTATCAAACCTCCTTACTTTGCAAGTGAAGGGATCAAGGTCAAGATGGGCAGTGTGGTTGACACTGAGTTGGTGAGTGCCAGACCCTGGATTCTGTCTAAATTCTCTGACTATAAATGCAGAGCTCCTTCTATCATATATGCCATACTGTTTCCCTTGTGAGTTAATATTTCTGAAATTAGGAATTCATAGATCAAGGTCTTTTAAACAGAGATAAAGAAGAGAGTTTTTTGGAGATGTGAAATGAAACTTTTATTAATGGAACATTAATGCTTAAAAGCCACTACAAAAATGTAATGACTTCATAAAACAAAAATGTCCCTTGAGGTAACTCAGCTTCGATTAAATATCTAGCACATTGTTAAATAAAATCTGTATACTTTGATACTAAAGTAAAGCACTGATATTTCTTTTTTGCCTGATCATAGTTTGTATTGCAAACTAAGGAAATTATTTTTTTAAAACATGGGTACAGGAAAAAAAGACCCTATTGGTTAGAAGGCTCACCTTGTATGAGGGCCATTAAAAGGACAGAGTGAACATTTATGTTCAAAGCTCATAAGGGTCAGTTAGGTCCTAGAGCATGCTAGAAAGTGAAAGAAGGGGAGATGATAAATTGACTTAATATTTCTTAAAAAGGGGCACCACAGATGAATCTGCAAAGACATTTTTTTAAAGTGAGGATAAGAGGGATTCTGAACTGTACTGTGAAATGAAAGAATCTGGGCTTCATCTAAGCAACAGAGTAGGGAGACAGATATGATTGCTATAATCAAAATAAAGTATGTGGATCTAGTTCTGTTTTTTTAATTTAATATAACAGAATTTGATGGAAAGAAAAATAAACACTTTATTCTTTTTTTGTGAGGCAATTGGGGTTAAGTGACTTGCCCAGGGTCACACAGCTAGTAAGTGTCAAGTGTTTAAGGCCGGATTTGAACTCAGGTCTTCCTGAATCCAGGGCTGGTTCTTTATCCACTGTGCCACCTAGCTGCCCCCAACATTTTATTCTTGAATGTAAATTTTATCCTTGAATTTAAATTTAATCATAAAATATAGAGAAGGGTAGATTAGATTAGAAAACAGATCCAAACCACCTATTGCACAAAAACATAAAAAATGTAAAGGTAAAATAAGATTGGAATAAAATTTATTATGCTTCAGATGATTTTTAATAAACAGGAGTTACAACTCTGACTTCAGATAAGGCAACAGCAAAGATAGATAGTATTAAAAGAAACAAATATGAAAAACACATTTTACCCTTAAAAGCACCATAGATAATGAATTATCCATGGTAAATGTATATAAACTAATCAACACAGTCTTTAAATACTTAAATAGAAAGCTAATCCAAATACATTGTTGGAAAAGTAATTTTAAGTTATTTATACATTCCACTGTCAGATTCTGGTAAATCTAACATAAAGATAATTAGGAAAGAATGTATAATTCTAAACAGAATTTTTTGGGAAAAAAAAAACTAGACCTTTGGTGATGACCAAATGGAGATAGTAAAGAATAGTTATTTTCTGCATTCCATAATATCTTCTTAAATTTCAATTATATGGTAGGGCAAAAGAACTCATAAGTGTAGAAACAGAATAATGTTAAAAAAGAACAATGCCTCTTTATACCATTCAGGGGGTCTACAGAAAGATAGAGTAAAATGAAAAAAAAGTTGAAATCTCTGAAGATGAAATCTCCCACATTGATTTCAGATACTATCAGAGAACCTTCTCTCCCAGGGAGGTAAGTAAAGCATCAAAGTATTTCTGCTTCAAAGTCTCTTTAGCCTGGTGTATTTCTATCCCATTTCTGTGCTTGGCCCAGTCTTCCTATCTCCCTTGAACATAATCTGTGACTCTGACTACCAGTGATATCATCACTTGTCTCAAACGGTTTTCTGTGTAACCTCAGCTTGTTCCAAAAACTGAACTGAGCCATAAACAGTTATCTTTTGACTGAACCCTCACCTTGTCTATCTTCAAAAACTTCCTATGACTGACACCCACTCATTACATCCTAGCTCCTGGTTCATCAGTCAGTATTGTCATAACTATGAAGTGACAACGTGTCTTTCTCTACCACAAAGATACACCACTGAAAAACTGGTTCGTACTACTTCTTTATCATATGCTGATTTTTTTCCTATTCTATAAGTCTTCAAGGTTCCTGTTATTACCCACTGTAGTAGTTCTCTTCAATAAGGTACCATCCCAATTATTTACATGAAAAATGAACAGCAATGAAATGCAAATTTAATTCCACAAAAAACAGTACTTTCCTAAACTGCTGAGTGAGTTTCAATGCAGGCTCTGTATATTTCTTCTAAATTAAACTAAAAAGGATAACAAGAAAAACCTTTTTCGTTTTTGCTCTTTGTGATTATCTATAGAAACACCAGAGGGTACATTTTTACTATGGCACAGGGGGATAAAATGGGTATTCTCATTAGCTGTTAGGGGAACTGTACTTTTTCTTTTGTAAGTAAAAGGCTAAGCATGTATGTGGTGTCTGTGTGTGTGTGTGTGTGTGTGTGTGTGTGTATCTCCTTATACCTAATGCATATTTTTCCTATTCTAAAAAGCACTTCTATATTAGCTACTTGTAAACTCACTAGGCTTCAGGAAACAATTTAATGTTCAAACCATTTAAATGATGATAGAAAATGACACTTTATCTTCTATTTTTCCAAAATGTTAAGAACGGAGCACTTATTCATTTCAATAAGAAATATTCAATTATATTTCACATAGATAATTGGAAATGCTATTCTGGGCAACTGTTAAAGAATACCAAATTATCAATGAGGAAGACATTTTAACTGCTTAAGGTAAAGAATTATTTTTCAGCACAAAATGATGTGAGAAAATTTTGCTATTGTTTTGTTATTTATATTTCAAAATTATTTATTGCTATTTTGTTCTTTGATATTCAAGTCAGATATGAGACCAAGATGGCCTGTGTCCTTTTTGAGAAATAATGAGAGTGATCCTGTTTCTGGTAGCATTGAACTCATAACTTCATGTCAAGGACAAAATCAGTAAGTGCTAAAAGCAATTATAGAGAACACTTTTCATGGAAATTTACAGCATATGTTGAAAAACTGTAGCCTCACAGCCTAATTATCTTCTACTCAGGAACTTTCATCTCCAGTGACCAGAAATTTTAAATTCAAATTTTAGGTGTATATGTAGGTCAACATAAACCTAGAAATACCTGATAATTGTTAAACAGAAAAAGAAATTAAACTTACAGAACACTCCCTCTTTAGCTAACAGAAATAATAATCTGTCTACCAGGACTTTTTCTCATCTTACGGATGAGGACTTTCTGGGTATAATGCATGGAAATCCTTTAATTATTTGCACCAATAAGGAAGCCTGCCAATGTTCCAACTGCCCCTGTTCACAAATGACAGTTTCGCATCCTCTAAATATGAGCAAGCCCATGAGAGTTATAGCTTTAGCATGGAAGCAGCAGTCAATCTTCAGCCTAGATGAATTATAAAGGTTATTGAGAAGGGAAAAATGTAATGATGCTTTTATTTAAATAAGTAAAAATTTAGATAAATGGCTATCAAGGGTCATTTGCTCTACTGTATAGGCACATTAATGTATTTCCCAAAGGATGACTTCTAAAGAATTCCCTTGATATATACTGACTGATATTATTTTGGACAAATCATATTTTCCCACAACAATAACCCTATTGCAGAGGAAGCATGCAAAGTAGAAATAGTATTAGATTTAGGGTCAGGGATTCTGACTTCCAGTTACAGCATTATTACTGAACAGCTATTTGTAAGGACAATGGATCACTCTCTCTCTCTCTCTCTCTCTCTCTCTCTCTCTCTCTCTCTCTCTCTCTTACTCTCTCCCTCCCTCCTCCACTTCTCCCTCTGTGACTACTTATGAGTAGAACTCTCAAAAATATTGTTGAACATGAGTATTAGACTAAGCTGAAATGTCTTATGAGTTGCTGGAAAGCTCTGGTCATTTAATCAGATCAGTATGTATTTTGGAATCCTACTATTAACTGAACAGACACTTATAGATACAAAAAGCAAACACCACCATACTTACATCTCAGGGCTCTAGGCACTGTTTACCCAAAGGGAATTTAAATGTGGATTCCAGAGTAAAGAGGGACTCTACCAGATACCTCAGGGCAGAGCTTCCCCAGTGGAACATATTTTAAAACAGTTTGCTAGTATTTCATCTTTCAGAGGTGCAGACAAAGAATGACTTTCTAGCAGTTTGTTATTCACCTATACAGAAAAATGGACTCCTGTGTCAGTGCTTATAGTTTCAACTTTATGGCTGGTTCCAGAAAACATACTTGTAGAATCATCATATTTAGAATTAGGAGTGCCTTTAAAGATTTTGGCAGAGAAAGGTAACTTTCTTGCAGCTGAGAGGCTAATTTTACCTACCATAGGTACTGTCCCTTGATACCAAGATAAGGAGAAGCTGAGTGCCACACTGCCGGGCAAGAGCCTAGTTAGCTTAGGCTGTGAACAGGTCTAATGAGCTGCATATTTTTGGCAAGCTGACCATGTCAAGCCAGCTCTCTGATTTCTTCTTACTACCTGCAGACTACAGCAAATCCTCACTTCCAGGAACATAAGAATAGGCTGTAAGGATTCCCCTGTGCCAGAGCAGAAGGGATTAACTCAGAGGGAGACAAAGTCACATAAAAGACTATCTGAGAAAGGGTTCTCAGACACTACAGGGGTAAAAAGATCTAATGTACACGGTCCTGACTGTACAGAAAATCACCGCTCTATGATACCTTGTGATGCCTATATGATATTGCTCTATGATAGCCTCTCTTAGGAAGCTAAGAAAATCTGTCACTCTAATGACCAGAAGCAGAGAAGTCTCAAAAGCTTGTAGACATATCTTAATGCTGACTCCTTCAATAGAGTGGTTGCTGATGACAACACATTACAGATTGACCTTCTTCTCTTGCAGGGTTATACTAAGAGCCATAATAGTCAACTGCTATTGTATGGCATTAACTATATATATATATATATATGTATGTATGTATGTGTATATATGTATATGTATGTGTATATATATGTATATACACATATATATTTATATGTGTATACATATGTACATATATGCATGTATATGTGTATATATAAACATATTTATACTCATATATCTGTGTATATATACATATATATGCATGTATATTCTTATTTTTCCTCTTGGACATCTGCATTCCATTCTTCCAAGCTGTTTCCCTGATGTTGGCTTAAATGAAGCTGAATCATTGGCATTAATTTAGTAGTATAATTTCAGACATATATGAGCTATCAACCCTGTGTAGAGGATAAGTTGTCATCGGAAAACCTGTGTTGGCCCTTAGATATGTAATTCATGTCTGAAACTTCCGCAGAGACTAGTCACAGATATAGATCATTTTCAATATGACTTTGGGAAAATCACTCATATTCTCTGAGTCCCAGTATTCTATCCATTAAAATGGGCATAATAACGGTCATCCTACTTAACCATGAGATTACCTGTGATGATAAAATAATTGTGTAAAACTGCTCAGAAAACATAAAGCATCATCTTATCATAATACCAAGTCAAGAAGCATTTCCTTTTTTTTTTCTTTTTTTTCGGCAAGGCAATGGGAGTTAAGTGACTTGCCCAGGGTCACACAGCTAGTGAGTGTCAAGTGTCTGAGGTTAGATTTGAACTCAGGTCCTCCAGAATCCAAGGCTGGTGCTTTATCCATTGTACCACCTAGCTGCCCCAAGAAGCATTTCCTAAGAACTTATTGTTTACCAGGGACTTTACTAAGCACTGGGAAAATAAGTGCAAGCAAAACCAAAGGTAATTACTGACCTCAAGAAGCTTACATTCTGATGTAGGGAGACAGCTCACAGAAGGAGCTGAAAATGGAAGAAATAAGGGGGAGAGATGAAGAAGTTGGAGGAGGGAGGTACCTACAAGGGGGCATGCTTTCAAACTCTGAAGAATCAAAGATTGCAGGTCTGGGCTCTTCCATGCAATGGAGGTTCCTGGAAAAACTCACTATGATCATAATTATTCTTATTGTTATATTAGGAAAAATCTAAGTAGTCAAATATAAATTGTGTGAAAACATGCATATGTTTAAGCACAACACAAAAGTGATAAAAGTAATCTGCGTAATAATTTTGTCTTTAATGCCATATTATCTGATATTATATGACCGGATATCATAAGAATAAATTTAGGCTTGATGTAAGGAAGACTATCCTAACAATTAGAACTACCCACAAATGAAATTGGTTTTCTTCATAGGTCTTTATGCAAAGGTTGTTATAGAAAGAATTTTTGTTCAGACATAGGTTTTGTGAGCTGGTGTCTTAGATTCCTTCTAAATATGAAATTTGATTCTATGAAAATATAATAAACCTTTAAACTAGGAAATTATATATTTAGTTTATTCCTTCATTTCAAAAAAAGTCTGGTTTTTTTGTTTTGTTTTATTTTTGCATGGCAGTGGGGGTTAAATGACTTGCCCAGGGTCACACAGATAGTGTGTCAAGTGTCTGAGGCCGCATTTGAACTCAGGTCCTCCTGAATCCAGGGCTGGTGCTTTATCCACTGTACCACCTAGCTGCCTCCCAAAAAAGCCTGTTTTAACAAGCACACTTCGTCTGTGCCCATCATGGAGGTACCATATGGTGAGAATCACTTGTGACAATGCCTTAAGCATATTTCCTATATTGTCCATGGTATCTGACATACAACTAGATACAAACACGTTCATTCAATAAAGTGACTGTTAGTAACATTGGGGTAGACACAAACAAACAGGAAATCTAGTCACTGTCCTGGAGAGTTTGCAATCTCTGCCTAATGAAACAAGAAAGATTAGAATACATTTATACATTTCTTTTCATTTTAATCACAATTGCTACCCTTGTTCAAGCTCTCCCTTCTCTTTTTATTGTCACTATCTCCTCAACCCCATCTGATATCTCCCCTGAAGTTTAGTAATCACATAGTATATGCTAAGTGCAGTACTGCTGAAATTAACAGTCAGAGCATTGCTGTGCAGATTTGCCTAGTGAAAAACTTCACCGAATCTGCAAATCAAAACTGTTTTGCATCACCACATTCAGAATTTCAACTTTATCTCTGAATCTTTCCAGGCAATGCAATAGTTGAGGAAGAAGAGGGTAGTTAAACAGCAGGAACTTTTATACTTTTGAAACCCTTGCATTTTACTTTTCAGCTGATGTTGCAAGTAGAAATGTAGGGTACATTAACTTAGGTCAAAATTTGAAATTTTTTTGAAGCTTCAAAAACATGTGACAAAACATATATTTTTGTTAAATTACTCACAATTTTCTACCATTTTGGCAGTTGGTAGAAACTATGGCATTCACTAAACAAAAAATGAAAAGCAATAGCTGTCTTAATGTCTCAAGAATAATGTTAATAGAAGAGTGCTTGAAAAATTTCTGAATAGTGAGAAATAAATTCCCAGTTGACTGTGAAGGAAAAAGAAACAGTTAACCCAAAGAGAAACTGGTAGGCTAGAGGTTATTGATCAAAAAGTTACCTGACTATGGATAAACACATTTTCACAAATAGTAAATCTCATAATCAAGACATAACTGGCTACTGGTATATGATAAAGCAAAAGAAATTAAAATAAGAACATCCTTAGTGATTGGCATTAAATTTGCTTACAAGTCAACCCTTGTACTCTCTTCCCCCTTGTTCATATAATTAAATGATACCTCCATCAATAAGTATGGATTAGGTCTGATGAGCCATGAAAATTGATCATTCACTCATTCTTAGGAACTATTGAAGATGTGGAGGTAATCTTCCTTATAATTATACCTTGGTGTCTTTCCTTTTTTTTTTCACAGGTGAACACATTTTTACAGGTATAGGAATGCATGTTATTTTTAAGAATAAAAGTAATATTTACCAAAATCCCATATATGTAGGAAAAATAGTTGGGAAGGTAGTGATGGCAAAACATAAAAGTGGAATTAGCATTCTATATATGGTTTCCTAGTGAACTTTAAGAGAAGTTTCAGGGCCCAAAGAACATATTCCAATCCTCAGAACTTTTGAATAGAGATTTGCAACCACAAGAATGGGCCAGGCCTGTCGGAACTGTCTTTGTAGAAATATATTTAGATAATTCTACATTTTAGGTCAAATGCTATTGTTTGTTAAAAAGTCACATAATTGCAAACAACATAACCACTCTACTCTGAAGACTATGAAGTGTGGTAGAAAGAAAGCTGCAGGCAGCTAGGTAGCACAGTGGATAAAGTGCTGGGTCTGGAGTAAGGAAGATATATTTTCCCTAGTTCAAATCTGACATCAGACATTTACCAGCTGTGTGACCCTAGGCAAGTCACTTAAACCCCGTTTGCCTCAACTTCCTCATCTGTAATGAGATGGATAAGCAAATGACAAATCACTTTATTATCTTTGCCAAGAAAAACCCAAATGGGGGTCACAGAATCAGAAATGACTGAAATGACTGAACAACAACAACAACAGAAAGAAAACTAGCTCTGGAGTGACAGATGGCCCGGGATTTGAATACTGGTTATTTTTATTTATTAACCAAATGACTTTGGGCAAGTCACTTTTCCCCTCTACCCAGTTTCCTTACATATAAAATTCAGATAATAATGTCTACCCTCCCTACCTCATAGGACTGTTATTGGAATCAGATAATGACAAGAAATTTGTAAATACAAACAACTATACAAACATATGCTGTGATGATGATTACTTAGAATCACTCCTATAAATCTACAGAACGTTACCATTTTCCTTCTTTGTGTTGAATCCATTCTCACAGCCTTGCTGAGAATACTATAGCTATGACTCTCTTCATAGACTTAGAACTGAAATGGACCTTAGTGACCATCTGTTTAACCCCCCATTTGTTAAAATAGAGGAAACTGAGGATCAGAGATGTTAAATGAAGTGGCCCAGGATGCACAGGTGGTCAGTGGTAGAGGAAGAGTCTATTACTATAGATCTAATACTCTTTTCCACTGAACCCTCCATAGTTAGGGGACATCATACTCCAACTTCAGCCCAATCCCTAGAGGGAATAAATGATGAGCCTTAATAGTGCTAGTAGGAGAAATTACTATGGAAACAGCAGAAAAAACAACACCCCACTTCCAGCTAGTACTGGATTACACTAGGCCAAAAGGCATATGGGCATTTACTTAGGAGTTATGTGGCACCTGTCTTCTTCCACTGAGCTTTAGAGATCTTCATTTACACACAGCCCCACAGAGTTTGCCTCGATCTTCCTATGAATCTTCTTGGCTTGATTAATTTTCTCTTCTCTCAACTCCTGCCCTCATACTGTAGTACTTTAACATGCATACTGATACTCCTTCAAATATCCCACCCTCCCAATTCCTCAACCTACTTATTTCCTATGACCTACTCCTCCAGTCCATCAGAACTACATGCCAAAGTACCTTTTCCAAAACTTTTCATCCTTTTTTTTTTTTTTGGCAGGGCAATGAGGGTTAAGTGACTTGCTGCAGGTCACAGGGTTAGTGTCAAGTGTCTGAGGCCACATTTGAACTCAGTTCCTCCTGAATCCAGGGCCAGTGCTTTATCCACTGCACCACCTAGCTGCCCCTCATCCTTCTTAATACTTCCCAGAGCTTATCCATTCCTCATACTCTCAGCCGAGCATCTTGCTAACAGTTCACTGGAAAAAAACAAAAAACTGAGGCCATTGGCAAAGAGCTCGCTCTTCTTACTTGTTTTTATCTCAGATCACTCAAATGAAGTCTGCCACTATCTTCTCCTTCATCCCTGTTTTATATGAAGAAATCCACCCATAACCCATCACATCTTATTTTCTCCAGTATACTGCTCCATCAAGCATCTCTATTCTCTCACTAATACTGAATCTCCACCTGTCTAAGGGATATTTCTCACTGCCAGCACATATGCTCATGTCTCCCCAATCCTCAAAATACTCTCACTTGATGCATCTATCCTCATCAGCTAGCATTCTATAGTTGTTCTCACTTTTGTGGCTAAACACTTAATCTATCTACAATAGGTATGCCCCTTTCCCTTACTCTTTCTCTCTTCTTATCTTCAGTCTGACTTCCAACCTAGCTGTTCAAGCAAAACCATCTTCTCCATAGTTACTTCTTTCAATTGCTAAATTCAATGGCATTTTCTCAGTCCTCATAATTATTAACCTCTCTGCTGCCTTTGATACCATCAACCATCTCCTTTTCCCTGATACACTCTTCTCTCTAGGTTTTTGTGACACTAATCTTTCCTGTTTCCCCTACCTGTTTCACTGCTCATACACAGCTTCTTTCTGGTTGATCTTCATCCACATCATGAATGTTAACAGTGGAGACCCCCAAAAGTTCTGTTGTGGACCCTCTTCTCTTCTCACTCTATATTATTTCACTTAAGGAACTTGTAAATAGCTATGTACGAATAAGCCACAAACACGATAAGCTGGAGAAAATCAGCAGAGGGAAGGCATTAGATTGAAGGGAAATTGGGAAAGAATTAAGAAAGATCTTCTGTACGAGGTGTGATTTTAGCTGAGATAAAAGAAGCCTTGAAAGTTATGAGGTATATAAATGAGGATGGAAAGAATACCATGAATGGAGAACAGCAAAAATGGTACAGCTATCTTATGCTCATCTGTCCCAAACTGGAAGCATCTTTCCCCCCAAACTCTCCTCTTTTCTTAACTTTCCTATTACCTTTGAGAGTTCCACTGTCTTCCTGGTCAACAAGCTTGCAAACCAATGCCTCTCTCTATCACCTTCCATTTCCAATATGTGGTTAAGTTTTTATCATTTCTACCTTCATAATATCTTTCATATAGGTCCCTCACTCTCCTCTGACAATATAACTACCCTTGTATGGGCCCTCATCACTTCATATCTGGACTGTTACAATAGCCAGTTGGTTGTTTTCCTTTCCTCAAGTCTCTCTCAACTCCAATAAATACATTCTCCACTCTGTTGTCAAACTGATCATCCTAAAATGCAGATCTGATCATATTACACCCCTCCCCCATTTAATAAAAGCCAGTGTTCCCTATTACCTCTAGCACCAAATATAAAATTCTCAGTTTATCTTTTAAAGCTCCATATAACCAAAATTGTTATGACCCTTCCAGTCTTCTTATACTTTACCTTTCACACACCCCCAACCCCAATAAGTCTGATCCAGTGACACTGGCTTCCTTGATGTTCCTTGCTCCTGACACTACATCTCCCAAATGTCTACATTTTCACTGACTAATCTCCATCCCTGGGATGCTCTCTCTCCTCATATCTACCTCTTAGATTCTCTATTTTTCTTCAAGAATTAGTGTCTTCTCTCTGAGACTACTCCCCAATTTGTCCTATAAAGTTGTTTGCATGCTGTCTCCCTGATTCCGTGAACTCCTTGAAAGCAAATACTGACTTTTACCTTTCTTTGTACCCCCCAGTGCTTGGCACAATGCCTGGTAAATAGTGGTTGCTCAGTAATCTTTTATTGATTGATATTTTTATTCTTATATTTTGTTACATTATTTTAATGTATTAATGATAAAATATCAATCAGTTGATATGGAAGGATGGAGAAGGAAGAATTTCATATCCCTCCTTTGAGGAATTTCTCATAAAATTCTTTTCTAAAACAAAAAGAAAATATCTGACATGTTTTGCTACCTCTTTCTAGAAGATAAATAAAATCAAACCACAACACAGTTATGAAGTAAATACTTTGTGCCAGACCTAGTGCTAAGTGCCAGAGATACAAAGGAAAGCAACAACAGCTCCTCATTCCAAGGAGCTTACAATCCAATTGAGGAGACAACATGTAAACACTTATGTACAAACAAAATACAGATAGTAAAAAGTGGAGATCACCTCAGAGGGAAGGCACTAACATTGGTAGGGACCTGAAGCAAAATTAAATAACTTGTCAAAGACATACAGGTAAGAGCAGAAAAAATATTGAACAAAGGCTAGAACCCAGGTCTCTTGACTCATGGTCTAGTGATTTTTCCAGGATTCTCTATTTTTTCCTTATGAAATTCCTAAAAACAAAACTGAAAAAGCTTCTTCACCAAGTCATCAAATATTTAGTACTTAGTATAGGAAGACACCATTGCTAGGTGCCATGATAGTGAAACACCTTGGGTGTGGAGAGAAACAAAGATCCATAAGATCTGGCCTTCTGTGCTCAAAGGATATATTTATATGCATTATGTCTCACACCAGATACCCCCTCTCTCCCCCACCCCTGACCCAGAGTCTAATGTTGTATAAGAATTAAGTCTTTTAGTGATTTCATGCATTTCAGAAGTATATGTGTATATGTGTGTGTGTGTGTGTGTGTGTGTGTGTGTATGTGCGTGTAGGGTTAGCACCATAGAGATGCATTAATACATTCCTGGCTCTTTAGCAGTAATTGATTGGATAGCCCCCAGTGATCTTAAACTATTAATTACTCACAGACAAGCTTGTCACATATTCACAGTCCATTAGCATCCTTTTCATTCTCAGATTGATGCATATTTTTTGAAACTGGGCTTTGACCTATTCATTTCCCTGGTGGATTATAGATTTTTGCAAATTACTTTGTTAAGGGCTAAAATTCTAGCTAAACTGTCTAAAATATCTAATGAGTGGTCGCCAATAAATTATAAGCTTTAGCAAGAGTTAGACTTTTAAGCATTTATTAAGGAGAATAAGAATTTGGTAAAGAGAGAGAAAAAGGCCTAAATTCCTAGCTATTAAAGGGAGAGCACATTTCTAGCTCCGCTCTCCACCAGAGTCCAAAGGAAAGAGAGCGCGAGACTGAGCGCCAGTCTCTTCCTTCCTCCTCCCACTAGTCCGCGTCACTTCCTGACTCCTGAAGAAAAGACTCCTGGTCTTGCCCTCAAAGACCTTCGCTTCATGGGCAGAACTCTTCTACAGTTAGTATCCAGCAGGTGGCGTTATTCCAATCGTTACAGTCCCCCCTGTTGTTCCTCAAGAAACAAAATGTTTCCTTGACGGAACAGTAAAAAGAATATAATAACTATTGCTAGCTAATAATATGTGAACAACAATATAGAAAAGGAAGAGAGGAAAGTTTTGTCCAGAGGGGCGATTTTTTTTTTGTCCTCATGAACCGACGCTTTGACATTAGTCTTGCAAAGGGAGGGCCTCTGCAGAGAGTACATGTTACAGATGGTGTATATTATAACAGAAAGAGAAAAAAAACAACAAAAACAACAAATCAAAACTGTTCATTTAAAGTCTCTGAAAGTCTTTTCTTAGATGTCCTCTAGGTGTAGTCGTGGAATGGAAGTCTTTTCAGGGGTTGATGTGTGGATGCTGGTAATCAGCCAGGAAAATTTCCTACAAAATTGAGCTTAACACAACTTTAAAATAGCTTTGTCAATAATCAAATCCAACAATGAAAGTTCTCAAAAACATGTCTAAGGGAATTCAGAATCTTAGTTGTTACACATGAAACATATAATAAAACAAAAATTGAACCATTCTTTAAAATTATAATATTACTATAGTCCCCCCCTTATGGAGGGTAATTGAGAAGACAATTGCTGCGATATTAATTATTAAAAATAATTTTTTATCTTTGTTTCATCACTTTTTGCATCATCTGCCTAATTATCCTCATGCCATTATGAGAAATTAAAAAATCTAATATAATTGGTAACAGATGTCAAGGCCAAATTCAACACTGTATTTATCATGACACCTGAGATAATTATGGGGGTTACCATAAAAGAACAGAGAAATGATGGGATATGAGCATTCCCACACTTGAGCAGTATGTACTGCCCATACAGTATGCCAGGCTTAAAAGAGGTGGATGGAATATATGTCCATGCCACCGAACATATTGGAAGAAACTGAGTCAGACTTAATCAGATGCATGGGATTGAGATGTCCATGGCATCAGGCATATAGGAGGGAGCATAGAAGCCAGGTGTAGAAGTGAGATGGGTGGGATCAATACTTCCAGCCATCTGTACAATATTGTGGGGAAAAATAAAATATTAAACCAAGAGAATCCAACCTCAACATTTGTCAAAAGCCGTTCCCTTGGCCATACCTTGACTTCATGCATGTCTCCCCTCATGTGACAATTCAGTGTCTGCTCTTGCATGTATTCCTCTTGTGATTGGATGGCATCTTGGCCAACTGGCATCTGATAACTCAGAATAAAGGCAATTAATGTCTTAAATGATAAGTTCCCATAATCCAAGTCTCATATGGATTTAAAAATTGAGGATAATAAATGATTGCAAAAAATGTGAATACATCTTGACTCAGAACACAATATATAATTATGCAACAATTTCAAATAATACCCCTTTTTTTTACTTAGTATACAATTACTTTTTTGAAAAATCTGAACATATTTAAATAAAAGTTAAAGCACAACACAATCTCAAAGACAACTTTTACAAATGTTCCCCTCTTTTTTTTTTTTTGGAATATGCTTATCAAAAATAATACTTCTAGAATCAATTTACACTTGCCATGGCAAACAATTTGCCAGGGAAATGCTTTAAAGAGTTTGATCAAATAATCAGTTGAGAAAAAATAACAAAAACAAACAACTCAGAATATGGGAGCACAATACTCCTAGAATTAACATTGTATAATAAAATCAAAACCATCTTGCAATGTTTCAAAATTAGAGATGAATAAATAGAAAAAAAATACACATGGAACAATAAAAGACAATGAAATTCAAACTAGGGAAATCTAAATGAATATGAACTTAATATTAATAAGAGTATTATAAAATATAAACTTGATCACATGACTATAAAAAGCTTTTACAAATATTCTCCTTGTTTTAAAAACTAAGTATAAAACACAATCTCAAAAGCATGAAAATCTCTATGAAAATAAACCCATACCATTAATTTCAAAATGTAGGTGTAATAGCATAGAAATCCTATGTAACCTCTGAACTGATACTATTAATAATCTGAGTGAATTTAGAACACTTTTGATTCCGATATCTAAAATCCCCAATACTCATATCAATACCTTGCTTCTTACTTCTACATTTCTGTAAAATATATATACTTCCATGGCAAAAGAAGCAGAGTCTTGAACTATGTTGATTGTTATTATTCTTATTCAGCTTAACTTTTTCTTCTTTAACCCCTCTATATTGTCTGTCAGTCTTTTCACCATACAAATGCTTTATAAGATTACTAATTAAAGACAAAAGCAGGTTAGCAAAATTATGAACAAAACGAGCATATCTGGAATTTAAAGGGTTTTCTAAGGTTGTCTCAGAAGCACAGCCAGGCTGGGGAAGGACTGAGCCTGAAGCTGCAAATGTAGTTACAGAAAGTTGAGCATGCGCATCAGATCTCTGGACTTCCCAGGCAGGGGAAGCAATGGGCTTGGCCATAGGAGGAGTAGAGGGTAGGGTCTGGAGAGGAGGGGAGGGACCAGAGCAATTTGAATCAGACTTGATTTTGAACTCAGGCCTGGATTCCTCTTCCCCCACTTTGCCTCCAGGTGCTAGGGGATTAAAAGCTTCTAGAGGGTGGGTCATTGCCTCCAGGCATGCAAAATTAAAGCAACAATTAGTGTTAGAACTGGGAAAAGCTGCGGGAATCTCTTCAGGTTTCTCTGAAAAAGCATGGTTGGGAGAGGGAGAGATATTTCCTTGTGTGAGTAAGTTGCTGGCTCTTTTAACAAAAATAAAAAGAAAAATAGAAAATCCACAAAAACAAAGCATTAACATGATCTTATCCCCCATTTGTCTGGTTAAACAGACTAAAATCAAAAATAGGGTAATTAGGGAGTTTAAAAGGTCCATTCGAAAAAATTTAAAGGAAAACACAGCCAGTACGCCAGTACTTAGCAGTTAAAGGGAGAGGGAGGGGAAATTTCTTACCCAACCAGAAGATCAGAAGACTGAAGTTTAGCTTTCCTCTTCGTGGTCAGCCATCTGTTAAGGGCTAAAATTCTAGCTAAACTGTCTAAAATATCTAATGAGTGGTCGCCAATAAATTATAAGCTTTAGCAAGAGTTAGACTTTTAAGCATTTATTAAGGAGAATAAGAATTTGGTAAAGAGAGAGAAAAAGGCCTAAATTCCTAGCTATTAAAGGGAGAGCACATTTCTAGCTCCGCTCTCCACCAGAGTCCAAAGGAAAGAGAGCGCGAGACTGAGCGCCAGTCTCTTCCTTCCTCCTCCCACTAGTCCGCGTCACTTCCTGACTCCTGAAGAAAAGACTCCTGGTCTTGCCCTCAAAGACCTTCGCTTCATGGGCAGAACTCTTCTACAGTTAGTATCCAGCAGGTGGCGTTATTCCAATCGTTACAACTTGGACTTTTTTCCCCTGAAAGCTACTTTGTATCATTTCTTATAAAATTACCTTTATTAAAACATTTTTCCCCAAACAAGGTGACCAGATGCCTCACTTTAACTATATGGTCTCAGTTTTTCATAACTTCTATCAAATATTATTCTAAAGTCAGCTTATACCTTAGAACCAAACTGTAAGGCTTGGGATATATTTACAAATTATTATAGCATAGTCACTAATCTACAGGACTTGGGGTAAGGAAAGCACAGATTAAATACTGCCTCAAATGTATTAGCTCTGCAACTATAGGTCACTTAACAAATGTGAGCATTTTTCTTCATTTGTAGAGTATAATAAAAGCATCTATGTTATAGGGGGTTGTAAGGATCAAAAGGAATAATGTAGAGGCAACAGAATACTGCTTAAAAGAATAAGGGTTTTTTTTGTTCAGTCATTTTTCAGTTATATCCAACTCTTTGTGATAATATTTGAAGTTTCCTTGGAAAAGATACTGGAGTGGTTTGCCATCTCCTTCTCCAGCTTATTTTATAGGTGAGGAAGCTGAGGTATATAGGATTAAATGACTTGCCCATAGTTACAAGACTACTAAGTGTTAGAGGCCAGATTTGAACTTAGGAAGATGAGTATTCCTGATTCCAGGCCTGGCACTCTATCCACTAGGCCACCAACTGCCCAGGTTGTGTATGAAGGTAAGCACACTCTGAATGGCTTTAAAAGTCCAATAGAGCACTTTATTTTTATGAAAGAGCCAATAGTGTGTCACTGTATCATCTGGAGTAGGGAAGGAATAACATATTAGACCTATACTTTGGGGAAATAACTTTGGTGAGGGATGTGATGCTGGATTGAAGAGGGGAGGTATTTGAGAAAGGGAGATGTATTTAAAAAAACCAACATTGCAGTAGCCATGAGGTGAGACAACTACATGATGATCTGAGAAGTAGATGCTGGAGGGGCAGAATTTTCTGAATATTACCTTTGTAGCTGCTGCTGTGCATGAGAAATTGCACAGTGGAGAGTGGGGAGAGTAGGAGAATCAAGATATAATAGGTGAAATATAGACATGGTTGTATTGGAAACAAGTCCCATAATTGGCTATAGTGGGAAAGACGAGATACACACAATGATGGCTCATTTTGGAAAGCACTGGGATAGTATAATTTTGGGGAGAGGAAAGAGAAGGTTTAGGGTTAGGAAATAATAGTTGCTATATTGAACTATCTGAAGAAGGATGAGATTTATCCTATAAAGATCACATTGCATAACTAGCAATGATAACTTAAGGTTCTATGAAGTAGTGTGATTATACCATTCTTTAATACTAATGGATATGGTCTGTGTTAAAATTATTCATTGTGATATAATGTTATCAAACCAGAAAGAAATAGCCAGATGAATTTGGAATTTCTTATCAGGACCATAAATGCATATTTGAAAATGTCCATCTTTTGTTTTTTGATTAAGAATTATCACCTTAAACATTGACATAATAATTAATGAACTAACTTCTCCTTGAATCATATACAACCTCTAATATATGTATCCAAAATTCTAGAGAACCATTCATTTTTAAAAAGAATTAAAGAGAAAAAAGGAAGTGTGCCTAAAGTAAGCAATATATTGAAAAAAACCTAACAAATAAGACTCACATTCCCTCACATATGAAAAGAAGAGAAAGGGAGGTACCTCCATATGTATATCTTCATTGGAGCCATGCTTATTAATTAAAAATTCACCACATTCAGTTTCAATTCTTTTTTATTTTTATTTCCATTTCCATTGTTGTCATTACTGTTTAGATAATTTTCTAATTTTGTTTAGTTTCCTTAGCATTAGATCATATAGGTCTTCCAATGCTTTCAGAATTCATCATTTTCTTCACTTGTTTTAGTACAATAATATTCCCATACATGTATGTATTACATCTTATTTATTAATTTCTCAATTGATAGACATCTATTTTATTTCCAGTTCTTTCCTACTGCAAAATGCTTATATATGTGTGTGTATATGTATATATGTGTGTATATATAGATACATAGTATATATATATGTATGTATGTATGTATATATATATATATGTTTATTTTTCTCAAAGTAAACATTTAATTAAGGAAGTAATTACCCTTTAAATATTTGATAGATTTTGCTTGCAAATCAATCTCATCCTGATGTTTAAATCTATGGGAGGTCATTTATGACTCATTTACTTTCTTTTTTCTGAAGTTGGGCTAAATCTGCTAATCTTGGATTTTATATACCTTAAAAATATCCACCCATTTAATTTAGATTTCAATTTTATTTGAAAAAAATTGGTCAAAATAGTTATTAATTGTTAATTTATTTCTTCATTTTTTAATGCCTTCAGCTTGTGCATTTTTGATACTAGTAATTTAGTTTTCCCCTTTCAAAAATCAAATTAGCTAATGTTTTATTTATTTTGTCCTTCAAAAATCTATTCCTACTTCAATGTGTTAATCCAGTGAATTTGCTTTGAAATACATTAATCACTTTGTCTTTACATGATTTCTATTTTGGTATTCAATTTTGGTTTTTTAATTTGTTAGTTTTTCAGGGTTATTTTTAGGCTGCACTCACAATTTGTGGATGAAAGTGTTTAGAGATAGACATTTCCCTCAATGAACTGCTTTGGATGTATTCCATATATTTAGGCATGCTGCCTCATTGTTGTTATTACTTTTTTTTATTTATTTGGGGGGGGCAGGGCAATGGAGGGTTAAGTGACTTGCCCAGGGTCACACAGATAGTTAAGTGTCAAGTATCTGAGGCTGGATTTGAACTCAGGTCTTCCTGAATCCAAGGCCAGTGCTTTATCCACTGTGCCACCTAGCTGCCCCTGTTGTTATTACTTTTAATGAAATTATCACTTGTTTCAATGATTTGATTTTTTTTTCTGGGCAATGAGGGTTAAGTGACTTGCCCAGGATCACACAGCCAGTAAGTGTAAAGTATCTGAGGCCAGATTTAAACTCAGGTTCTCCTGAATCCACGGCTGGTGCTTTATCCATGGAGCCATCTAGCTACCCCTTCAATTTTTAAACATAACATGCCCATTCCTTAGCATCATTATTTAATTAACAATTAATTTAAATCTTTTTGGTGCCCCTTTAATGGATATAATTTTATTCCATTATGCTTTGTAAACCATGTGTTTAATATTTGTACTTTGTAATATTTGTTTATGAGGTTTTGTGCCCTAATATATGATCGATTTTGTAAAGGTTTTATATGTAGTATATACACACACATGCTTATGCTATACACATTGCATACATGCACACACACATTTCAATAAGCACCAAACATGCATCATATCTAGCTGTTCTAAACTAATATTCTGGTCCTTAACTTCAATCTTTTTTTTTAGATTTTTCTAGGTTTGAAAGGGTTACATTGAGGTATTTCACAATGTTAGTTATGTTTCTCTTCTTCCCTGTAACTCATTTACCACATATATGTTAAGTATTGATATTGATTCACAGTCTATTGTACCTTTCTGTATAATGTAGTTTTCCTCTTTATCTTTTGTAGTTATCTGTTTTTGCTATTGTATGAGCTACTTTACGCCCTCCTCAGGCAATCTGGCCAATCCCTTGCTCCCAGGGCTCACCATATAGATGCTGCACTTAATGAGTACACCCAATCTCCATAGACCATCTTTGTTAGCCTCAATGTCTATTGTTCCTTAATACTTCCAACAATGACTGTCTCCATTTTTTGTCATCTTTTCTAGTACCCTAAAAATTAGTTGAATCTAGGAAATGCTACTTTAAATTTGTATAATACTATAACCTGAGCAGGTCAGTAACACAATGGATAGAATGCTAATCCTGGAGTCAAGGAGACTCTTTTGCCTGAGTTTAAATCTGGCCTCAGACACTTACTAGTTGTGTGACCCTGGGCAAGTCATTTAACCCTGTTTACCTTATCAGTAAAATTATGTGGAGAAGGAAATGGCAAACCACTTCAGTATCTATGCCAAAAAGGGTCACAAAGAGTTGGACACCACTGAAAAATGAATGAACAATAATAACAAAAATAGTTATAACCTGTAAGGCAAGGCTACTTTCTAAAGAAAGTGCATCTCTCAGAGGGATACCTAAACTTGAGTGGAGGGAACAAATAGTTGGGTATGAAAGTTTCATTGTACTTATCACATATTTCATCCCAGTATTCCAAAAAGGTTTAGAGAAAACGTGAAGGGAAATTACATTCCATTGGAATCTAGAACTTGGTAGCATATGTAATAGTGAATGAAGCATTGGATTTCAAAAATAACTGTTTTTAATTGTTAGCATTGGAGAATTGTAATAAGATCCATGTCTAGTGACTATGGCAACTTGCCACACCCTAGGGGCAAGCATAGGTGTAATACAATGGGAAGAGACAGAGGTTCACCTAATGCTTGAACCACCTTTAATCATGGGTTGGTAAGTGATAAGAGAGAGAATGCACTTTGGAAAGATTTGCTACCCACAAATGACTAGATTATAAATATCTAAATAAAAAAAATAGATACTTTCAACTCATGCTAATATTAATCCAATAATAATGGAGAAACGACCTCTTTAATAACTGAAATGACTAGAATAAATGAAGGGATATCTGATAGAAACATTATAATCTCATGTTAGAGATCCCTAATTCAAAACACTATAATGTATCCTAATTATATCCCTATGCTATCATCAAATATATTTTACATGATGACATGATTTACTGAAAAAAATGATATTCTTTTTCATCCATTTTCATAGAGTTAGGAAATAAAGTGCATATAATATATACATTCTCCAAAGGAAAACACAAAGCAAGTTACTTAGAAGCAGAAATATAATATGCAGAAATAGCACTGGTTTGAAAATACTAAATCTTCTACCACCTAGTTGTAACTAGTCAACTCCCTTATCTTTCAGGCATCAGCTACAAGGTACAGTAGATAAGGCTACAGTTAGAGAGACCTGAATTCAAATATGACCTAAGACTTTAATAGCTGTGTGGTCCTGGGCAAATTACTTACCCTTAGTTTCCTCAACTGTAAAGTGGGGTTAATGATAGTACCTATCCCCCAGGGTTGTTGTGACAATCAGATAAGATAGTACCTGGCACCTAGTAAATACTTAATGCTTTTTTCCTTCCTTCAGTGGCTTAATTCCTCATTTCTAAAATAAGTGGGGTTGGAGTGTTGGATTTCATATTCTTATGGTCCATCAGCCATTTTGGGCCATGCACACATTACTGATATAGTAAGATCACTGCTTTAGAGGTAGAAGAGACCTCAGAAATAATTCAAATCTAACCCTATCATTTCACAGATGAGGAAAATGAGTCTCAAAGAATTATGTGATTTTTCCAAGTTTATAGAGCTAGTATATGGTAAATGATGCTGAAGATAAACCCAAGTTCTCAAAGTCCAAATCCATTTTTCTTTACACTGAACTTTCCTGACTCCCAGTGGGAAAGGTTTATACACACACACACACACACACACACACACACACACACACACACACACACACACAGGCAGATGCAGATGCAGACTCATTTGTTGGGGGATGCAGAATGCTATCAGCATGTTGGCTGATAATAATTAACTAGATGAGTTCATAAGATAAATAAATGATTTTATTAGGTTTCAAGTTTGCTTTTTATCTTGAATTTATTCACATGCATTGGCAAGACTATCTAACATAACAGAGGCTTTTAATATTATACATTTTGATTCTCTCATTGAAGCACAAACTCATTCACACAGAGACACAAATGCCCATTTGAACATTCTAGTTTAAAAACAATACGCTATGAATAGATTTCATCTGCATTTGTATTCCTTTTGTATTTGATATAATAAGGGGGCAACCAAGCAATTACAATAAATTATGACATTCCCAATTTCTGAACTGTATGATATCCTAATTAACTGAAAGTGAAACAATACTGAGATGAGTTAAGCTAATTATAAAACATTGCTGCCTAAAACCATGAATTCTCATTTTTCAACAGTGATTACCTAATTTTGCAGTGTATTCTTGTTATTATAAAACCACCACTGCATAATGATAATTAAAGTTTCCAAAATAAACCTAGTAAAATTCAATTCAATGAGAAAATTAGAGGAATCATTAAGGAATTTCTAAAATTTTTATTAGGGTCACGAGACAAATTTTAAGTTAACACATAGGTATTTAAATTATATATGCTATAATGAGTCTGAACTAACTTTCAGCCACACAGCCTATGATGCCTGTTCCACATCTTGAGATAGTTCCTTATTTATTCAGAGAAAGAGGAAAATAGAAGATTAAGAAATTTCTTAGAAAAGTATCTAATATATAAGTCAGTAACATTTATTAAGCCTCTACTATGTGACAGGCATCACACTAAGTACTAAATACCTCCAAAATGAACTGAGACAACATTTTTGTTACCTAATTAAAACAGCTATTAAAAGAAGTAGTGTTGACCTTTGCGCTAAGAGTATATATCTATATCAATATTTTTTTCTATCTATACCTATATCTATTTTTTGGTTTTGTTGTTCTTTTGCAGTTTTATCTGACTCTTCATGACTCCATTTGGGGTTTTCTTGGCAAAGATACTAGAGTAGTTTTGTGATTTCCTTCTCTAACTCATTTTACAGACAAGAAATTAAGGCAAACAGTTAAGTGACTTGCCCAGGGTCACACAGCTAATAAGTGTCTGAGGCTGGATTTCAACTCACTAAGATGAATCTTCCTAACTCCAGGACTATGCACCACCTATCTTCTCCAACCAAATCTATATCTACATCTAATTTTGTAGACATAGAAATGTATTGGATACACACACACACACATAAATGAGTATGCATCTGATATATTATATATGCATATATGTATAAAAAAAAGACAGAATGGTATAGTGGAAAGAATATTGGTTCCACTTCCTGTTGGAGGAAGCAGAGTCCCTATTTATCTCTGTGGCCCACTTTCTTTGTCTATTAGATGAGGATTAAATAATACCTATACTACCTAACTCACTCAGCCATTGTGAACAAATTACTTTATGAAGCTTCAAGTGTTATACAATAAACTATTTCAGCACTGAAGTGAAAAGTGTGTAATTTCCCCACAGTATGTGCATTAACTCTGTCTATACTTACTACACCATCCCTCCTGCCCAGGACTTATTACATAACTTCCTACTCACTTAACTATGCCCTTCTTGGGAATGTTGTAGACAGAAGTTTTGTTCAGGTTGGGGTTGGAATAGTTATTTGAGATGCCTTCTGTTTCTAAGATTCTGTGATTTCACCACTAAAAACAATTTTCTACCTTGTCAGTAAATTACTATTGGCATAGTAATTTACACCTTCTTCCATGAAATTTTCATTTATTATCCTATATCAGAGCTATAATGTGAATGTGTCATATCACTGTCATTCAGATACAGGCCTCAATCAATACAGGGGCCATGTCTAATATAAACTAGGTCTCCTTCCTTCTGCCCAGGACTTGGCACATAGTAGGTCCTTAATAAAGCTAATTTTGGAGATTTTACAATTACATATTAGATATGCTTTTAGGAACATTTTCAATATTTCATTTTCTCTTTGCTTCCTGTTAACTCTGAAGGAACTTCTCACTTTCCAAAACATGCCTCTGTGACTGTGAATAATTTTCAGACTTCTTATTCTATTACTGAATTTATTGGTTTGTTAAATTTAATTTAATTGAATAAAATCATTTGAAAAGAGACTAGGAAAGTTACTTCAGCCAGATACTGTATCTCAGCAGGTAATGGGCGCTAGGGGGAAGCAGTTTGGAAAGAAGGGAAAGGAATAAGCATTTATATAGTGTCTACTATGTGGCAGACACGGTGCTAAGCACTTTACAAATATTATCTCATCTGAGATCATTACAACAACCCCATGAGCTAAGGGGCTGTCATTATTCCCATTTTACAGTTGAAGAAACATAGGCAAACATTAGTTAAATGACTTGGCAAGGGTCACACAGTTAGCATGTGTTTGAAGCTAAATTTTTTAACTCAGATCATCCCAAGTCCAGGCCTAGCACTCTACACAAGACTTTAAATAGATATTTTAGGTTTTTTCTAGTCAAAAAACTATCAAGAAAAATAAGAAGTAATTTCCTCCAAACATGGCATAGTAACTAATTCAGAACAATAAAACAGCATATTTCTATCATGCAGAGTTTTTACCAGGTTCAAAAGAAAATAAATAAAACACAGTTCACCAGACTTATGTGACTAGAATAGTAAGAAGCTTAAGAACATGTTTGAGAACGCTTTATAATAATCTCTTGGAGAAATCATACATGAAGATAACACTAATTATGAGACAGAGAAGCAGTTTGGGTTAATTAATAGCTAAAAGGCTTTTCTCTGAGTCAGGAAGATTTGGATTCAAGTCCCAACTCTGACACATTTGTGACCCTGAATTTAGTTACTTAATTTTTCAATGCTCCTAGACACACACACACACACACACACACACAAAACGAAACAAAAAAACACATCCCTAAATCACAGAACAATTGTAGATCGGCATTGGGATGGGGAAATAAGTTTCCTCACCTGATAAAAACATAGGTCTGTAAACAAAGACTCCCCTCTACCCCTCTCCCTGCTAAAAACCCCAAATGTGATAAATATGCATAATTTTACTGATATAGATTCAACCCTGTAAGATTAATATGAAAATTCAGTGAATGTATTCTATAGATGTTAAAGTTACATTAAAATTCATGTGGTGAATTTTACTCAGTTTTTCTGCTTTATATTTTCCAAGTGCAAACGAAACCATGAGCTATTCTAGAGCCTTATTAAACAAAACAAAAAACTAAAAGAAAACCCACAAAGGAAGCAATTTCTATGTAAATAACCCAAATTTGCTAATGGAGTAAGAGAGGTTTCAGCAAGCTCGTCCTCTAGCAGAGTACTCAAAACTAAAATTTGGATATTTGATTTGCTAAGCCTCATCATTTTTCTAAAAAAAAAAAGTTGCTGCTATCTGGCGTCAGTAAACAATGTATTATATGTGATTTGTCCTTACATGGAGTTGTTACTAATCTAGTCCCTGAACATGGTCTTAAAGCACAAGATGGGGAGTGGCCTGTATGTGCTAAATCCCAGAGGCTTGGTCATTAATAATTTCTTTATTTCTGCCCAGGGTACCACCAGCCTTCCAATCATCCCAGTGCACATCATAGGAATTATTCTCAACTCTTCAATCTCCCTCACTGCCCCACCTCCACCCCATATCCAATCAGTTGTCGATACTTGTAGATTCATCACCACACTTCTCTCATCCTTATCCTTCTCTCCAAGCGTTGTCACCACCCTAGTTCTAGTCCTCATCGTCTCTTTTTCAGACTATTGCAATAGCTTCTAAATTGGATTCCCTACTTCCAGTGTCATACAGTTACTAACGGGAGATGTCTAAAGTCCATGTCTGCTCTGGTAATTTTTCTGCTCAAGAAGCACCAGTGCTTGCCTTTGACTTCTAAGATCAAATACGAACTCCTCTATTTGACATGTAAGGCCCTTCACAACCTACCTTTGAGGGGTTTTTATATATTACTCCCCTTCCCACTTCTTTCTATCTCTCATTTTCTGTCTCTATCCCTCCTCTTCTCTCTCTGTCTCTCTCTCAATTTCTTTCTTTTCCTCCCTCCTACTCATCTTCTCTCTCTCCTCTTTCTCTCTGTCTCTCTCTCCCATTGTTGTTCCAATCTCTTCATTTTACAGATGAGGAAACTGGGCCCCAAGAAAACAGATTATTGTACAATTATAGCCTAAAACAAAAAAAAAGGAGAAAAACTACTATTTTTCTCAATTCAACATGAAAAGTGAGATTATCCAATAAAAAGTCTTGGGTGAAGAATCTCTGCATTAAGTCTCAGAAAATTAAAAAAAAAAGAATCCAATATTTATCCTGGATAAGCTCTGCTCCACTCCACATATATCACATGGAGAGACTACTTCCTTCTACTAGAATTGGTAGGTTGGGTCCCCAGAATTTGGCTACTATATATCCTCAGGGCTCTAGGGGCTTATCTTGGGGGTGTGGGCGTGGAGGTGTGGGGGGTAGTATTTGTCTAGTGCTTTATAGTTGGTCAGTCTCCACCAGTATGCTTCCACTATGATTTATGATTATTGATTAGTCAGCTGAACTTTAATGAGCTTTTAGAAAGAAATATTTACTACACAAGTATTGTTGCTACAGAATATCCTCTGGAAAGTATGTGACTCTCTCCTATAGGTATCTACAAAGTTCAGGGGAAATTGGGTTCAAGATGAGAAAGCATATGTGGCAAATGAGTAACTCATAGCTCCTAGAAACCCTTTTGTTATAAGTCTCAATTTGTTCCTCTTTGGTATGATGTAATTTTATTCTGGGGTTTATAGTAGAGTTGAATTCATATATTATTTGTTCTTTGCTGCTAATACAGAGGTTGTTCTTAGTTGATCCTGGAATGCTACTAGGAAGGTGATGAGAACCTGAGAGGTCTTCTGGGCCTCGGAAGTTCACAAGATCCTCCTCTGGTCCCCTTCTCTCTGCTTGCTTGAATCGTCCCCTCAGTCAGAAGCTTCCATAAAGTGTCTTCTGGACTGGTCTCCTATTTTTGTGTTTTTGTTTTGTTTTTAATAGAAGGACCATAAGGTTTGGCCAATTTTCCTCAGTCCAAGGTCTTTTTTCACTTAATCTTAAGTTGTTGTTTTTTATTGGTAGATTGATTTAAACTTGTTCTCAGTTGCTACGTTTATCAAAGCATGTGATCTCATCATTCATTTTAAGTAGGGAGGGTTGACTTAATTGATTTTCTTCCCTCAATCCTCACCCTTACATACAGAAGTCCTTTCCTGATTACTCAGCTACTACTGCCTCTCCCCAGTAAATCACTTCATATTCCTTTTGTAGCTACATCATATGCGTGTATGTTCCCACATGCAAGCCTGCTGTCTTCCTGAATAGAACATAAATTCTTCAGATTTGGGACTGATATTTTTTGTCTTTGTATACCAAGGGTCCATTTATGCACTCGTATGTCCTTGGTATGCCCACTGTCTACCACACAGCAAGTGCTTAGCAAGTGTTTGTTGAATGACTAGATGATTATTTCACATACTGTATATTTTGGTCAAACTGGCTTACTTGCTGTGGGTCATATATAACAAGCATCCCATTTTTCTTTTCCATGCTTTTGCACAAATGTCTACCCCATGTCTAAAATGTGCTTTCTTCTCCTTTTCACCTCTTCAAATTCCTAGCCTCCAGTAAAAGCTCAGTTCAAGTGCGACTTTCTACATGAACCCTTTCTTGTTTTCCCAGTTGATAATTTCAACAAATCATAACATGATTATATGTATATATGCACACATAGACACATGTTATATACACACATGCACATGTGTGCACATACACACGGATGTGTATGTGTACATGCATATGTGCTTAATTCCCCTCATAGGAAAATAAATTCCTCAAGGGCAAGGATGGTTTTGTTTTGGTCTTAGTATTCTCAGTGAATGTAGCCTAGGACCAGGGACATGATAGGTTTTTAATAAATGAATGTTGCTTGATTGATTACAGGGAACCCTGCTGTACTGCCCCATATCCTTTCTAGCTCATACATGTAAAACTACTATCCTGCCAGCAACTACTGTTCTCCCTTCACAGCTTTGGTATTCTAGCTGCCCCCAAACAAACTACCTCAGTAGAATGTAGACTCGATTATACTAATAGGTGTGTTCCCAAAGTGATTTCTCCAAAAAAGGATAAATTCCCAAGCTACTCGAACTAAAGTAAGAACATCCCCCATTCCCTTATACACACACACATACACACACACACACACACACACACACACACACACACTCAGAATTTCCGAGTTCTCTATCCTCTTGAGAAGCAAACAGACAAAATTAGTTTTCTAGAATTTATTTATGGGGGTTGGAAACTTCAGCCACACCAAATTCAAATCACAGCTGAAGGAAAATAAAAGCCCCAGTAGGAACAGAGTAGCACAAATTAGATTGTTTTATGCACCCTGCTATAGTCCTCTTTTGTAACATTAAAACCCCATTACATCATTACAAAATAGCTACTAGAAGTATCTTTCTCTCCACAGTATCAACACCCAATACCTGATTTGGGTTCATTCCATTTCTTTATCTTATTTTCTCAATAACACTGCCTGTCCCCGAAACCCTCCAATCAACCTTTTGCATTCTTCATATCCATGCCTAATCATTAATTTTGCATATGTGTTCTTTGGTATCTTAGTTATGTTATCAGCATGAATGTGTTGGCTTTCTTCCTTATTCTTAATTCATCTAACAACTATAGCAAAATAGATAAACATTTTAAGTAGGCAGTGAACAACTAACCCTTGACTTTTTGCCACCCAGTAACAAAATGACACATATACTCCTATGGAGAATGTGACTCTGCATCAGAGTATTAATGGAGATAGAGATGCTTCTTCCTTCCCAGTTGATAATATCTATACAGTATATATGAATTGTTCTTGTTCAGTCATTTTGTTTGTGTCTGACTCTTCGTGAACCCATGTGGAGTTTCCCCTGGCAAAGTTACTGGAATGATTTGTCATTTTTCTTCTCCAACATATGTGTGAGTTTGTGCATTTTTATGTATGCACAGGCACACACATACATACATGTTGAATCACCGTACCCCTCCTCTCCCAGAATATAGAGTCCTTGAGGGCAAGGTTTATCAGTCTGTGAAGTCATCAAGAGTGTGTGGAGAGGGGGGCAGTTAGGTGGCGCAGTGGATAAAGCACTGGTCCTGGATTCAGGAGGACCTGAGTTCAAATCCGGCCTCAGACACTTGATACATACTAGCTGTGTGACCCTGGACAAGTCATTTAACCCTCATTGCTCTGCATCCCAAAAAAAGTGTGTGGAAAGGAGTAGCAGGGGTAATTTACAAAGAATACTGCATTGAAGGAGGAAGGCATGCTCCATGGATGGAAGGTAAGGTAGCCTCCATTATGAGATTATGCAGGCTTTCACTGAGTTGTGCTCCTCTAACCTTCTGAGAATCTGAAAGAAGTGGTGGTTGCTAGGGCAGCAGTGGCATCATGGCTAAGAATGCAGCTGAAGTGGGATGAGAATGAGACCACTGAGCCTAGTTGTCCAGGTTGGGTAAGATGACCCCTGATGCCTTGAAACAAAGAATCCTCCTCCAACAGCTCTGAGCCAGGGAAAAGGCAGTTACCATAAATTTCTTCACTCCTTTGGATAAGGGGATTTGGGAATTGCCTTTTTTTTGTGGGGCAATGAGGGTTAAGTGACTTGCCCAGGGTCACACAGCTAGTAAGTGTCAAGTGTCTGAGGCTGGATTTTAACTTAGGTCCTCCTGAATCCAGGGCCAGTGCTTAATCCACTGTTCCACCTAGCTGCCCCCTAGTAAAAGATCTTAACAGAAAAATAAAGAAAACAAAGCTCAAAGGGACATACAGTTTAAATTATTTCCTGATAATGTTCTAACAATGGTGGATCAAATTTTATTTTCTGTAGTGTCCAATTTAAAATAATTCAGACACCATAGTTTTTTATGGAGTTGTAATAGGGGTATTAACATTTCTTGAGTAGGAATGATTGTTGTGCCAAATGTTTCAGATCACTGCTCTTTGTATCTTTATTTATAATATATACCTCCCCAAAGAATCTCTACTGACTAATGCCACCCCCATCTTATTGCTCTTCTTTTCCCCACCCCAAATCATTTAATTAGCTTATATGTTCTAGTAGACTGTTATTCCCTCAATAAGATACCTTTAAGATCTAACATTTTATGACTCAATTATGAAATTATACTTTTAAACCCCCCAGTTATTACACGTATATATTCCTGCCCCCAAACTGTACAGAGTCCAATCCTATTAAATTAGTCTTTGAGAACAGTATCAGATTCTTCTTTTATATTTCATTATTCCCACATTTACTGATAAAATCCTAAGACAATGGTAAAAAATAAAAAAAAATTAATAAATGAGTGAATAAATTAATAAATTAATTGAATAATGAATGAATTTAGGTCCATAGTAGTTTTATGATACTGCTCCAAATAGGAGAGTTCCGTGTTTTCCCAGTTGGATCCATAGTTTTAATTTTCTCTGCTTATTAATTCATAGCTTTTCATGCTCCTATACTAGAGAATTAGATTTAATAAAGTTTATACAAAAAGTTGCTAAGCATTTAACAAATACTTTTGAGTTCAGAAATTAGTCAGACAACAGTAACCACCATTGTTTTGAAAATTTGGGGCCTGAAAAGGTAGAAAAAAATGAAGCTTAAAGAACAAACATGAATTCTACAGGCTTCCTCTGAGATATCAGGCAGGTAATAACTCTTTTTGAATAGCTTCATCATTCTTTGTGCCTTTGAAGTTAGTCAATTTTCAGTTGTTTATAGCAATCAAATTTTAAAAATCACAATCACCGAAGTCATGAATTTTTTGTTATTCTTTGATGGACATATATTATTTTATTTATATTAAATGACTGTGATTATTGTTATGAAGAAAGAATCTTGAAGCAATAATCACCAATTGTATATTTTGGGTAAAGGAATTATAAAATATTTAGGTCATTGTGCAATAAAATAGAAAGAATCTCAACACCTGTGTGTATTCAGAGACGGGTGTGCTCTTTAACATTCAGAACATAACATGATTCCTTATCTGTAAAATGGGATTAATAATACCTCTTTCATAATTCCCATAAAGGGATATTGGTAAGATAAATTTGATAATGTCTGCAATGCATTTTGAACTTCTTGGAGAATGCCATACAAAAATACAATGGAAGTCAAATAAATGTTATCATTGCAGGCTACTGCTTTGGAATGAAAACATATTCGAGTCCACTACAAAAGTATTAAATAAGAGTGACTTGAGCTGAATACATTCATGAAAAAGAAGAGAACACTGTATAATAGACAGATGGATTGAAAGCTTTGTACTCAATCATCATTTTTATCCTATATGTATGGTAAATCCTGTTAAAATTGAACTAATAGAAAATTTGGTGAAACATTGCAATATCATTTTTCATTATAGAGACATATAAAACAGAAGGATCAACCATTTAAATGCTAAGGATTTTTTTTGGTTAAGAAAGGTTTTTCTTAAGAAGCAAAATCATAGCATGCATCAGACCCAATACAGAGAATGAGGCATATACTTTTGGATATGGCAAATGTGATGATTTGCTTTGCCTGACTATTCTTATTTGTTATAAGGTTTTTGATGATTTTTATGTGGGGGATAGGGAATAGCAGCATTGGGGGAAAGGGATAAGCTGCTGATAACACTGCAAAAAAAGTCATCGAAACATTTTTTAAATGCAGAGAAGAGAAGCAAGTTCAGAGAAAAAGAAACAAGCAGGGCTACTTTGAAGGCAACACCTTAATTTATTATATTCTTTCAAAAAGCTGTACATAATAGAGACCTATGGTGTCATATGTTATTCCCCCTTTTTCTCTCTCTCATTCTCTGTCTCAGTAAATTCAGAGTATAAAAATTGAGTAAAAAAGACAACATGATGTAATAAATGGAGTTTAAACCTCCAAATCACTATGATGGGGTCAAGTTCTGACCCTGAAACATACTGACTATATGAACCAAGGAAATTAATTAACCCCTCAGTGCCCAAAAAGCTCTATTAAATGTATAAATTGGGAGCAGCTAGGTCACAAAGTAGATAAAGCGCTGGCACTGGATTCAGGGGGACCTGAGTTCAAATCCTGCCTCAGACACTTGACACTAGCTGTGTGACCCTGGGCAAGTCATTTAACCCTAATTGCCCCCTCCCCCCAAAAAAAGTATAAATTGTATGATAGTTGCCTTCTTTGGTAGAGAATCTTTTTTCTTTTCAGATGGGATCTCTTTACAAGTATAAAATTCCAATTCTGATTCAGCTTGACCCTTAAAAATATATAATTTATGAATATGCTTCTTTTAGGATACTTACATAATAAAAATGGAAAGCTAGGTGACACAGTGGATAGAGTGCCAGGCCTAGAGTCAAGAAGACTCATCTTTGTGAGTTCAAATCTGGCCTCAGATACTTAATAGATATGTGACCCTGCCCAAGTCACTTACTCTTGTTTGTCTCATTTCCTCATCTGTAAAATGAGCTGGAGAAATGGCAAACCACTCCAGTATCTTTGCAAAACCAAAACATAACAAACAAACAAACAAAACCCAACCAAAATCCCAACAATAAAAACAAAATAAAACCTCGAAACGAATTCATGAAGTCAGACATGACTGAAGTGACTGAACTGAATAGCAATAACAATACCTTTCATTTCTATAGTGATACAGTTTACAAATTTATTTCATATGCACAACTAATTTTCTTAAAGATTACTGAATCAGAAGAAAAGTTAAATGAGGTTTAAAATCTATATTATCTTAAAGCCATCAAAATGATAGGGTATAATAGTCTTGGTCATAGACAAGGAGGATTTCCAAGTTACAAGACAGACAATTTTATGTGGAAGGTAATAGAATCTATAATAGGTAATAGACATGTAATAAGTACATGTACCTAAAAATCCCCGTTTTCTCAATAAGGACCATATTTTTATCCCATCGAATTCTTAAACTCAATATGTCTAAAACAGAACTCATTATCTTCTCTTTCCCTCTCCTGGACTTTTCTATTACTCTTGAGTTCATCACTATCTTCCCACTCAGCCAGTTTTGCAACCTGGATGTCATTTTCAAATCCTCAGTTGCTAAATGCTGTCATTTTCTCCCTTCACTATGTATTTTGCTTACATTCCTTTTTCTCCAATCATAAAGTCACCTTGCTAGTTCAGACTGTCATCTATTGCCTGAACAGTTACAAGAACCTTCCAAGTGGTTTCCCTGTCTCAAACCCCTCTGTACTCCAAGCCATCCTCCACACAGCTGTAAGGTGTCACTTCATTGTTCAATAGACTCCACAGCTCCCTATTCCTTTCAGGATAAAACATAAAGTCATCTGTCTGATCTGTGTGACATTTTTAGTACACACTTAAGTTTCCTATAGTCATTCTATAATGCAGGCATCTACTTTCTGTTCCTTGCACAATGACACCACATCTTATTTCTATGCTTTTGCACTGGCGGTCTCCAGTGGCCCTTTATATCTATCTGCCTTTTAGCCTTTTCTGTCTTCCTTCAATCTTTAGCTCAAATTTTACATAGGATCTTTCCTGGAGTTTCCTCCCTCTTATTCCCAACTACCAATGACTTCCTTTTGAAATTATTTTCCATCTTCTCTGTATATATCTCACATATGCCTAGTTATTTTGTGTTGGCTCCTCCATTAAAATATGAGCTCCGTGAAGACAGGATGTATTTTTCTTTACTTTCTTGGTATTCATAGCACTTAGTACATAGTAAGGATTTTTAAATGTTCGCTGACTGAATAATTGACTACAGAAAATATCCAAATAGATTTTGAGGAGGCATATGACTTATTGGAAATTTCCCTATGGAAAATATTATTTCTTGGAAATATTTTGATCCACAAAATATAAAAGAAATATGATTAAACTCAATCAAAATGAAACTAACATTAACTTTTCAAATATTTTTCTGATGCTACTATTGAATCGAGTACAATGCCTCAGATAGGAAATCACTGACTTTTTAATAAGCTTTGCATCTCTTCAACGTTAAATGATAAATCAGTTTCAGTTCTACTCCCTTTACTTTCTTTCACTCTGCCATTTATATAATTTAGATGCATTCTAACTTCCTCATGTAATATTTGCCTTTACTTAAAATGTCCTCACAAAATATAGATTCAAATCTGGAAAGTCTATCTCTCTTAAAACTCAAAATGTTAGAAATACTTAGTGTTACTATGGCACATAATAAGGCACTGGGAACATCACACTTTGACATATATGTGTTTAGAAGTTAAAGTAGGACTCCTTAATTATTAAGCTATAGATTCAAATACCAAATCCATTAAATCATAAATAAACTTTCAAATATAATATGTGCAAAAAGTCTTAAAGAATTAAGGGAACTGAATAACAACCAATAAATCTCTAAGAAAACTGAGTACTATACCATTAATCCAATTTCCCTCCATAAATGATAAATTTGGCACACTGAAAGCCAAAGATGTGATCTATATTAACTTGATAAAAGCTTTTAATTCCATTCCATTTATATAAATCATTTAACCAGTGTGAGCTTTCGTTGTCTCATCTATAAAATGGGAATAATGTTACCTTGTCAGACCGAAGGCAGGGATTTGGATCAGATAAGCATACCGGGTCCCTTTTCCAGCTTTAAAATGTATAATGACAAATTTATAATCTTGGTAGACTAACACTAATAAAATATTTTAAATGACATAATATTGTATATGAATGTGATTGGCTAGTCTCTGAAATCACAGAATTATTATCAACACACATGTTAATCAAGGAAACAGTATAAGTGTGTGTAGTCAGATCTGCTACTTAAAACATTGTTAGTTGATAGGAATGAATGAATTGGGGATGTTGGTAGTCAAGGAACAGCAAAAGAGATCTAAAAAGGGCAGGAGCAAGAGTAATAGGTGGAAAACTCAAAGAGGCAAATTTAGGTTGGAAGTCAAGAAAAGAATTGTAACAATTAGAGGTGTCTTGGGGCAGCTAGGTGGAACAGTGGATAGAGCAGCAGCCCTGTATTCAGGAGGACCTGAGTTCAAATCTGGCCTCAGACAGTTGATACTTACTAGCTGTGTGACCCTGGGCAAGTCACTTAACCCTCAATGCCCTGCAAAAACAAACAAACAAACAAACAAAAACCAACAATTAGAGCTGTCTGAAAGCAAAATAGGTAGGGTACCTTAAAACGTGGTGAGTTCGGGTAGAGCCAAGATGGCAGAGGAAAGACATTAAACACACAGAGATCCTGATACAATCACCCCCAAAATAGCAGTAAAAGAACCCTTGGAGCAGAAAAACACACAAAAATACGGGCTGAGAGTTTTTTCCAGCTATAGATAGATTTCAGGGGGCTGTGCTGGGCCATGAGTAAAGCCTAACACCACAACTGGGCTGACACACCAGACACCCACCAGAGGAGTTTACCCCAGAGCCTCTGAATCAGCTGCAGCACAGGCATCTTCTGGAACTGAGAGTGTGGTCGGGTTAAATGGCTGGCCGGGGGTTTGGGGGGGGGGGGGTTTGGTAAGTGCAGGGGTACCAGGGTACTGGGCCAAGGAATTCGACTGTCCCACCACAGCAGGGAACCAGGAAGAAATCCTGAGAGGCGCGAGGTCCAGGAGGGAGGAGGGGAGCAGGCTCCTGCAAGCTAAGAACCACACCACAGAAAGCTTTGCTGTTTGATTGTTTAGGAAGTAGGCTTGAGGTTATCTCCAGACCAGAGAACAGGCCAGGTGAGATTAAAACCTGCCCCCCCCCAACCCAAAACATCTGGGACCCTCTGAAGCTGGAAACAGGAGCAGAGCCAAGAAGCAGCCCCCATCCCCACACCCAACACCCCAGTGGAGAGTTTAAAATCACCAATGCAATGGTACAGAAGTGTTCCAGGAAACTCATGATGGAGGAGGATCTCCAAATCCAGGAAAAAAAAAAGAACTGTGGAGTATAGATGCTAAATGAACCATACTATTTCTTTTGTTTTTGGTGCTGTTGTTTTTCTATTTTGAGGTTTTTCCTCATTGCTCTGATTTTTCTCTTACAATATGACTAATGCAGAAATATGTTTAGTGTTATTATATATATATATATATATATATATATATATATATATATATATATATACACATATATGTATACACATAACCTATATCAGATTACCTGATGTCTAGGGGAGGGGGGAGGGAGGAGGGAGAAAAATCTGAAATTGGAAAGCCTGTATAAACAAAAGTTGAGAACTATCTTTACATGTAACAGGAAAAAAATAAATAAAATACTTAAAAAAAAAATCAAATGAAAGCAAGGCCAAGCAGGTTGAGAAGAAGCCCAATCATCCTCTGGGTCATGCTGTAGCTCGAACAGTGTGTCCTGGAAGCAGCACCACACCTTAAGAAGGAGTTAAAAGCCAAGAAATAGTAAGCCAGGATGAGTAGGCAGAGAAAGCAGAAGACCATCAAAAACTTGTTTGGGGGAAAGTTAGACTACAATACAACCTCAGAAGAAGAAGATAATAACATGGTCAAAGCTCCAACATCCAAAGCTTCCAAGAAAAATATGAACTGGTCTCAGGCCATGGAAGCTCTCAAAAGGGACTTTGAAGAGAAAATAGGAGAAATAGAAGGAAAATGTAGAGAGAGGGAAGATAGAATAAAAAGAGAAATGAGAGCAATGCAGGAGAGTCATGAGAAAAAAGTCAACAGTTTCAAAAGCCAAATGGAAAAGGAGATTAAAAAACTGTCTGATGAAAATAACTGCCTAAGAATTAGGATTGGACAAATGGAAACTAGTGACCTTATTAGAAACCAAGACACAGTAAAGCAAATAAAATAGAGGGCAATGTGAAATATCTCCTTGGATAAACAGCTGACCTGGAAAATAAATCTAGGAGAGATAATTTGAAAATCATCGGACTACCTGAAAACCATGACCAAAACAAAAGCTTAGAAACCATCCTCCAAGAGATTGTGAGGGAAATTGCCCTGATATTCTAGAAGCAGAAGGTAAAATAGAAATTGAATCTACCGATCACCTCCTGAAAGAGATCCCAAAAGGAAAACCTCCAGGAATATTATAGCCAAATTCTAGAACTGCCAGGTCGAGGAGAAAATATTGCAAGCAGCTAGAAAAAAGGAATTAAAATACTGTGGAGCTCCAATAAGGATAAAGCAAGATCTAGCAGCTTCTACATCAAAGGACCAGAGGGCATGGAGTATGATATTCCAGAGGGCAAAGGGACGGGAATACAGTCAAAAATCACGTACCCAGCAAAACTTATTATAATCTTTCAGAGGAAAAAATGGGATTTTAATGAGAAAGAGGCCTTTTAGGCTTTTGTGATGAAAAGACCTGAACTGAATAGAAAATTTGACTTTCAAATAAAAGACCCTGGAGAAGCACAAAAAGATAACAGGATCAAGACTTTATGAGGGATATTAAAAGATCAAACTGTTTACATTCCTACATGGAAAGATAACACTTCGAACTCATAAGAACTATCTCAGTAAGGAATTCACAGAAGACACAGATCTGAACTGAATATGAAGGGATGATATCTGTAAAGCATTTATGTTTAGTTCTTTGTGGGGCAGACAGGGTGGGGTATGTTATGTCTGTGGCCAGATTTGGGCTTGGGGCCTCCTGGGTCCAGGGCTGGTGCTTTGTCCACTGTGCCACCTAACTAACCCATGATGACATCTTTAAAATAGGGTTGAGGTGTAGGAGGAATAGACTAGGGGAGGGAGAAGGGGAGAGATGGTCTGGGGAAAGGTAGTTCACATGAAGGAAACAAGAAAAAAGCTTATGGAGAGGAGGAGAAGAGAGGGAAGGAGTTGGGGAGTGAGTGAACCTTAATATCAACAGAATTGGCTCAAAGAAGGACTATCATATATACTCAAGTAAGTATAGTAATATATTTTTACCCTGAGGGAGGGGAGGGAGATAAGGCGGGGGGCAGGGGGGGGGAGAAGGGAAGGAGGGAAGGGCAGATTGGGGTAGAGAGCAGTAAAAAGCAAAACACTTTAAAGGAAGATGAAGATGTTCTGCATTACTGCACAAGTATGACGTATTGAATTGCTTGATCTCATAGGGAGGGTTGAGGAGGGAGGAAGGAAGAAAAATTTAGAACACAGAATTAGCTCAGGGACCTTGATCTCATCGGAGTGGGCTCATGGAGGGAATGGCATTCATAGCCAATTGGGAGGAGTAATCTATTTAATCCTGCAGGAAAGTAGGAGGGGAGGAGGATAAGGAAGGAAGGGTGAAAAAAGGGAATGCAGAGCAGGGGAGAGGATAGTCAGAAGTAGAACACTTTTGAGGAGGAATAGGTAAAAAGAAGATAGAAGAGTAATTGTCATGGGAAGGGAGTGGGATGAAGGGAAATAGTTATGATGAATGATTATAATGGCAAAACATATGATACCTACTTTGCTGGGCTATTATGAAGAAAATTCTCTGTCAAGCTTAAGGTACTATATACAGGTTACGATGAACAGGATACTATCAGAAGAACCAGGAAAGACCTAAATGAACTGAAGCAGAGTGAAATGTGCTGTATACAAAATAATAGCAATAGTGTGGGATGATCTTCTGGGAAGCATGTGGTTATTTTCAGCAAGGCAATGATCCAATATAACCCTGAAGGACTTATGAAGATTGCAGCCCATCTGCACAGAAAGAACTGAAAACAGTATGGAAACACATTAAAAAAATTTTCTTTTTGTCCTCTTTGACAATTCTTTAATCTGAAGTTTTGGGGTTTTTTGACTGTTTTCTCTCACAACCTGGCTAATATGGGAATGTTTTCCATGACTACTCATGTATAACTTATTTTGAATTGCTTGAGTTCTTGTGGGTGGGGGGTGGGAATGGAGGGAGGAAAAGAAGTTGGAACACAAAGTTTTAAAAAAATTGATGTTAGAATTTGCTTTTGCATATATTTTGGAAAATAAAATTCTATTAAAAAAAAAAAAGAAAATGCTATCTGCCTCCAAAGAAAGACTGATGGAATCTGAATGCAGATTGAAGCATCCTTAAAAAAAAGGTGGTAAGTTCAATTCAATGGAGTTTTTCAAGTGGGAGCTGGAGGTCTATTTATGATTTATGTTATAGTAGGGGTTTTATTTATTTATATTTCGTAGGAATAATTTGGACTAGCTAGTACTAGAATCATACCCAACTCTCAATTTCTGTATGATTTTATGAAATAACAGATGTGGGATCATAATACCAGGGTACATAGTTCATATGTTAAATTATATATATATATATAATGGGGGCAAGGCATTCATTTTATGGACTCTGCTTTCTTGTCAGAAAAAGAAATGGTCTGGGCTATGTAATAGGCATGATGCCTTACACTCTTAATTTTGTGATACTATGCAGTCTATTGTGGGCCTTTCCTAAGCTAGGGCAGTCTACTTACGTAGGCTTGAGATTAAAATGCAATACAGTATTCATGGCGATTGAAATCTTCTTTACTGATAAGAAATTGAAACAATGAATTTAAAATAAAAATTTTTTAAAAAGAAAATTATTCTCCCCCAGCTCCTGTCACTATAGTCCTGAATCAGCTAGATCAAGAAGAACATTTCCAAGAGGGCACAAAGAGCTTAGGTGAAACTTCTGACAGGGATTCTTATTTAGCTAGTTGGTTTTTTTTAAACATACTTTGGCTAGCAAAGCAACCCACACCCACACCCACACCCCCAACCTCCTTAGTTAACCAGCCCAACACATAATGCTGGATTCAAAGGGAAAAGAAAATTCCTCCTGTCCTTAATGGTGCAGAGGGACGGGCTATCTGCTCATAGTGAGGGACCTAATGTACCATCTTCTTTACTCATCCTCATTGGCCTCTTCTGGATACTCTTCAGCTTACAATTGTCTTTATTAAACTCTACTACTCAGAACTGAACACAAAACTTCAGATAAGGTCTGACAAGGGCAGAATACAATGCAATGATCATCCGATTTCTAGAAACTTTGCCTCACCTAATGTAACCCTGGATGACATGAGCGCTCTTTTTGGCTGCCAAATCTCAATGCTGACTCATATTGTGCTTCCAGTTCACTAAAATCAAACAATCTTTTTTTTTTTCAAACAATCTTTTAAAAAACACACTACTTCTGCCTTGCCATGCCTCCCCATCTAATATTATTGATGTCGACTTATTGTACCCAGGTGTAAGATGTTACATTTATTCCAATTGAATTTCATCTTATTATAGTCAGACCAGTACATTTGTATGTCAAAATCCCTTTGGATCCTCACTCAATCATCCAATGTATAATACACTCTCTTTGGCACTTAAAGCCCTTCATAATCTAGCCCCTTGCTACATTTCCAGTCTTCTTATACCTTGCTCAAGACATCTGCTCTGATCCAGTGACACTGCCTTCCTGGCTATTCTATGAATGAGACATTCCATATCTTCTTTCTGGGTATTCTCTCTGGCTGACCTCTCTGGATTCCTTTAAATTCCAACTGAAATCCCACATTTTAAACCAATCTCTCTTAATTCTATTATTTTACCCTATTAATTATTTCCTATTTAGCCTGCTTTGTATATATTTCTTCATATGTTGTCTCCTTCAATAGATTGTAAGCTCCTTGAGGGCAGGGACTGTCTTTTGCCTTTTTTTTTTTGTATCCTCAGAGGTTAGCATAGTACCTGTCATATATTAGGCACTGAACAAATAAATGTGTTTTGATTAAGTGTTGCTATTCTCCTCAGCATTGTGTCATGTGCAATTGGATAGACATGTTGTTGAAGCCTTTATTCAAGTCATTGACAAAAACATTAAAACAACAGAGAGCCAAGCACAGATTTCTGGGCTCCTCTACTGTAGATCTCCAGTCACATGTGAAAAATTAACACTACTCTTTCAGACAGGTCAGATATCTAATTCTGGTTCAGTCTTTCTGTCATATTACCTAGATTTTATGATCTCCATCTCTACAAGGATAACACTCAGTGCTTCCTCAAAAACTGTGGTAAAATGGATAAGCTATATACAGAGCATTCATCTTACAAACTAGATTTGTAATTCTAGCCTGACCTTTTCTTGATGAAGCTATGCAGGATCTTTGTAATTACTACTTCCCCTTCCATTTACTTAGCACAATCTCTTTAATATATTGTATAGTTTCCTCAGGAATCCAATTTTAGCTCACTGGCCTATAGTTAGCTTACAGACTCTTTTCATCCCTTTTGGGGTAAAGAGAATGTGGGATTTGCCTTTTTCCTATAAGATTTCTAGACTTGGAGAGGCAGGGGAAAAGGCATACTGCAGTTGCAGATGTTCTCATTCATGGGTCAAGAAGTGTGGCATAATGGAGGCAGTTAGGTAGCACGGTGGATAAAGCACTGGCCCTGGATTCAGGAGGACCTGAGTTCAAATGGAACATCAGACACTTGACACTTACTAGCTGTGTGACCCTGGGCACGTCACTTAACCCTCATTGCCCTGCCCCCCTCCCCAAAAAAAGTGTGGCATAAGAAGGAATTGGTAAGGTCTCTTAGTAATATGCTTATGGGAGAGGATGGAGTCATATACCTGAAAGAAAATTGGAGTTTCTTGAACAATACTGTCTCCCTGGAGTGTCTAAGCTTTAGAGAGGTACTGCTATAACTTTTTGGATCAAGAATTGACATCTATGTAGAAAACCATATAACTGAGTGGTCAGAGTTCCTGAAATCCTAGCCTTCAAGGTTTGCATATGTGTCATGAATTTTTTAGATTGAAGAAACTGGTTGAAGCTATCCTCAATCCTATTAATGAATGCCAATGGGCACATTCACACACATCATAGGGAGATGCAATCAAAGTCAGGAACAAAGACTCATCAAGCTGATCAGACTCCCCTGATCTGCATAATAAATTTTAAAGAAGTATTTCTATTTCAGTATTTTGGTTACATATAGGGAATAATTTATTGACAGGAAAGACACTGATCACTTGATTAGCTGATTCTGAAAGTTCATTTCTCTCCTTCCTTGAAATACGTTAAAAACCAGATACATGTTTATTTTTACAGGATAAATTATATGTAATCCTAACTAAGGATTTAAATTATGCATGGCTTTTCAGAGTCCTGCATGGCCTTCCAATTTCATGATTTTATGCATTAGGTATAGGAATATTTCTAAGAAGCCACTTACTTCAAACTTGTATAGATAAACAGACTTTGGAGAACATATCAACCTAGAGAGGGAATGAAGAAATGATATTCATAAATCATGTTCCATTTAGAGAAAAAACACTGTCTTTTAAAAAATAAGATACACAATACAAATTAGATATGTTGAGCTATACTATGACCAGGGCTGGAAATCATTCTTTATCATAACATCAATCTAATTGATAATAAAGGTATATAATAGTGTCTCTCTACAGGAACTCTATTTTAAACTCTAATTTTAGATGCTTTCTATTGAACAATCATGATTTAGAAACCCCCACAGGCACCTGTTCTTTTCAAGAAGTTTCACAATAGACTATGTTGTCCAAAATCATTATCTATAACCGCCATTTTACCTGAGGCTGTCAGTCTGTATTCACTCAATGTTTAGAGATAGCATCTAATTTGTACCTGAAGGCAGATTTAGGTAAGTAATCCTTACTGACATGAATCAGAGTGAAAGAAAGAGTGAAAATAAGTTATGTGTTAGAAAGGACATTATTTGATTTGCAATCATTCTTGCTTATTCTAAAAAAAAATAGGATTGCATTTTGTAATTAGGCATACTTGATATCATCATATTAAAGATCCTTTATTGAACATTTCAGTAGATAGTTAGATATATTATAGACACTATTTCAATGTGCTTTTTTATTTTGATGCTTTTCTTCCAAATTTTCAGTAGTAGTATTGATGTGCATGGGTAGAAGGGTTTAATAGCAGAAGAAATGCCTTTTTATTATCTCTAAAACAGACAGGCATATTTCACACTATAGGACTCCTAAAGGAAGAGTTGCTTGTTGTTGTTTTGAACATAAAGTAGACAAGTGAATAGTGTAATTTGTTTCTAAGTGATTGCTGCCTTAAGTATTACAATGGACCCATAACACGTAGAGTAAAACACGCTCACAAGACATTATCGTAATTCTTATAAATTGCAGTAACTGCAATCTAGCAGACTGAGAAATGACTGTCCTTATCACCCTAAATACTGCTACTACATTTATATCACACCATCTCAGGGATGTAAGGGACCTCAGGGGCTGGCTAGGCCAAACTGTTCATCAACCATAATCTTCTCTACCTCCCACCTAACAAGCGATGGCCCAGGCTTTTTTGGAAGATCTCCAGCGAGGAGAGCTCAGTATTTCCTGAGGTTGTCCCCCCTCCTTTGGTGTTGCTGTAACTGGTAGGGAGCTTTTCCTTACACAAAGCCTAAATTCATCCATTTGCAAGTTTCACTCATTACTCCATATAGCACTTTGTAGTTGAAAATTAGAAAGGGCTTTTTGGAAAACTGAAATATCTCATTTTATCTAACCGTATGGTATAGATTGTTAAAATAACCTCTTCATTTATAGATGAGTCCACTGACATTCAGAGTGGTGAAGCAACTTGCTCAATATCACGTAGGTAGTCAGTACTGAACCAAGAACTGGAAACTGACTCTAATTATAATAATAATACCCTTCCTACTACACTAGTTTGCCTATGTAATTATGGATTTTTCAGGTCCTATTTTTGTGGGGTGGATCTTGACTTAAATGGTTACTTTAGTATGCCTAAGAATTTCTATTGGGCATGACTGCAGAGTTTCTCAAATAACCTCTCCAGGAGTTAGGGGTGTGTGTGTGTGTGTGTGTGTGTGTGTGTGTGTGTAAAAATGTTTGTTATTCTATGCCAGAATTTACAAAGTACTGGTATCATTTTTATTGATTTCAATATATTACTATGGGTAGAAATAATTTATCATTTTTGTATATCAATAGTTACAAGAAGCCAATAAATGTACACATTAATCTTTCAACAGTTTTATAATAAATAGCTGAAATGACATTCAACAAGTATTGAATCATCTTGGGTTAATTCTGCCAGTTCCTTATATTAATAATGCTCAATGGAATTAGAAATTCACCACATAGGATTCCTTAGCCTTGTAATATCTGACTTAGTCTACCCTTCCAATGAAATCTCCCATTGTTAGATCATCCAGTTTCTAGCCTCTCAGTATGTCTCAGATTTACTCACTTCCACACCTTTCTTCCTATCATTACAAACACTGAATATATAGAGTGACAGATTTTAGTCCTATTGTAATATCATTCCCAGACACAGGAACAAGAATAGGATGGACCACAATTGATCAAACCTACTTATGTACAAGTTGGCTTAGATAGCTTCTGAAGCCCCTTCCATCTCTGGGAATCTATGAGTCTTTGATCCTAATTTGATCAGAGTACAGGAGGAAGGGGACCAAAGCAATTAGGCAAAGGTTATCCACAGGGAATACATGGCATATATAAGACATAATGTGGATGTAAAACACCTGCTGACAGGTGCTGAGGTCCACCATTTCAGTCATAGTAACTTAAATGAAACAATGTTGGTAGATGACTTTGCAAGCTTGGAGAATTAAATAAAGGTTACTTATTATTACTGATGTTCATTGAAACCAAATGGAGAGCTAGAAGTCAATCAGCAAACATTATTAAGTACTTACTAAGAGTGAGACAAAGCTAACTAGGTGTGTCTATATTAAACTGCCCTTAGGCAGCTACTTTATCCCAGCCAATTTCTGACCTGCTGCCATTGACTTCTTCCAATGGAATCTCCAAACTGGAACCCTTGTCCAAAGGCTAAGCCATCTTGACTGATGACTGACCACTATCTCTAGCTGGCCTCAGACCAAGCCAAATTTTTCAACATCAGCCACCTTTCACCTTGCCTCTGTACTCTTACAAAACTCTCCCTTTCATTTCTGGCTTCTGAGAACTCTCATCAAAGCAACACTACCAGCACTGGCCCTGGAGTCAGGAGTACCTGAGTTCAAATCCAGCCTCAGACACTAAACACTTACTGGCTGTGTGACCCTGGGCAAGTCACTTAACCCCAATTGCCTAACAACAACAACAGCAAAAAAGCAACACTACCATTGTTTCTAGAAATGGCAAGTAAATGAATTGCCTACTGTTTCACTCTTCATCTCTATGATTTCCCAAACTAGATTTCAGTTCCTTAACCAGTACTCACTCACCTCTAAGTGTTATCCTCCCCTATTAGAATGTAAGCTGAGTAAGAAGATATTGTCTCACTTTAATCTATATACCAACAACATTTTGCACATGAAAGTAGACAAAATTTTGTTCTCCCCAAATTGATCAGATAATGGAGGAAAACGTGTTCCTCTCTCCAATAAGGTATGTTAACTCATTAAAAGACACTTAAGGTAAGGGCAAGGGAAAGTGGTTCACAGATAGTGGGTTTACATTTAAGCAGAGCCTCTTCCAGAAGACGAATAAGTCTTTAGAAGTTAAAGGTAACATTAGAAGGTTAATAGATTAACTACTTTATATTAAAGTAAATGGAAACTGATAACAAAAAAAGTGGTAGGTAGCCAGGACTATCTAAAAATCTCTAGGAATTGTTTTCTTAAACCTTGTTCCAAACAGTATCTTATTACTCTAACCTTTCTACATAATACATTAATATGCAGAAACATTAATATTAATTACTGCCTATATAACCTCAGGCAAGACACTTTACCTTTCAGGCCTTCTGTTTGCTCATCTGTAAAATGTGCAGGTAGGACTAGATGTCTCTAAGGTGCCTGCCAGTGCTTACATTCTGTGAGCTTTTTAGTGTTTAATATCTCAAACTAGAGACTTGAATCTCCTGCGCTACTATCTGGGGCTTACCTATTAAATCAGAATCAAAGTGAACCCAAAATCAAGTGTTCTCTCTCCTCTAGTCTCTTTGCTATGTCCTTTATCTTACTTGTTTTTAACTTCTCTTTTCATTCTTTTTTTCTCCTTTCACATAGAAAAGCCTCTCACTATCTCTCACAATGGAAGTTTATCTCTTCCTATAGGATCTACCTCAGGATTCATATTCTCCTAAGAGACATCCTTGATAAGCTCCCAATCATGACGATCATTCTTTTCCTTCAGCACATCAAATCGAGTTTGTTCTCCAACATCCCTGCTTCTCTTCCCTAGCTGTTTTATATATGCATGACTCACCTCAATAAGTAGGCTGCACACTTTACAGTAGTGCATGAAGTGGGATGTATCAAACATCAGTGTCTTCTACCTTGTAATGTGTCTGCTATCACCCTTCCTGCAGTTCATTCTTCAAGAAACATGGCTGAATGAATTACTAATGCCCTGAAGAATCCTTCATGGGGGCATATGATCAATTTTTAGTTACTGTGATTAATAAATTGTTATTGTCATGCATAAGCTTTCCCCCCCCCCCCCCCCCCCGCAACAAATGACCCATACTAGGTCAGCTTAATTCTGGTTAACCTTTACAGGAACAATTTGAATGGTCATGAGTTCAAGAAAAATGCTTTTTTCTTTAAGTCACAAAAAGTAAATCTAAAATATTGTATTAAGAATCTTTATTACAAATAGGGGAAATTTTGGAGAGTCAAATAAATAAGTATGATTTTAAAAGTAATTTGTCTCAAGTCTATGCAGTTTTTTAATGAAACTATAACAGCTCTTCATTAATATAATTCCAGCTGGTTATTTTCACTGGCTATGTCCTATGTCTAAAATGCTCTTTCTCCTCATCCTGGCTTCTCTGTGTCTCTTCACATCCCAGCTACAATCCCACATTCTACAGAAAGTCTTTCATATATATATTGTTCGTACATAGTAATTTACATATAGTCTCTCCCATTAGACTGTGAGCTCTTGAAAGCAACAATTGTCTTTTGCCTCTTTTTGTATCCCCAGAACTTAGCACAGTGCCTGGAACATAGTAGACATATAATAAATGTTGACTGATTTTCTGACTGTCTAATAAGTGTTTTCTCACAGCACTGTAAATCAGAACTTCAAGTCCTTATCTATCAGGATAAAACTTTCAAACAAAGACCTCCTTTGCATAATTTTCTCTGTAATTTAAAAATTCTGTATGATGAAGTGTAGACTTCATGATCAATGACAACTATTTCTAGGAACTATTTTATGTACCGTTTGTCATTGCCATTATATATTCTGAATTGTTAAGTATATAAATTGCAGCTTACCTTCAGTCTTTCACAGGTCAGTTAACAATGGCATAATATGGGAATGATGAAAGATATTGCAAATGTATATTCACACCATCACAGAATAATCAACCTAGTGTAATTGGTATATGCATAAAAAGAACATTTCAGTCTAGACTACATCTCAGACCTTCACTTAATTCATTTTAGGGTAAAGGACATTTTATTCCTGTGACTTCATATAACAAAAAATATTTTGTGATATATTTAATATTTGTTCAGTTTGTGTCAAGGCTTATAGAATGAGATTTTTAAAAAAACCAAGAAAGGCATTTTCTGAAGATTTTCAAGATAAAAATAAAATATTTATATCAAAATCTACAATTCAAATTCAATAAAATTAGCAGTTGCATTTCTTATTATTTAATTAGTTATTGCCATGAAATATAATTACAAATAATCAGGAAGTTGGATTTATTCTAATACTTTTTTTTTAATCATTGAAATGGTACCTACTTCAAATAATATTCAGAAACACTCTTTGAAATGGTGGAAAGTGATTGTTATTAAGAAAAAAAAAAGAAAAGAAAGGGATCATTACTTTGACACTCTTCCACTTAAGCATTTAAGGGTCTCTACATTGACACTTTTAAGTTTCATAGTACACCATGATATATATGAAATTCAGAAAGCCAAGCAGAGAGTCAATGAGATCCCTTGATCACCTGTGTGATATTCAGTAGATCGAGACATTAACACTGGAATTTATATTGTACTTTAAGATTTGCTTCACAAATAAATCATATAAATATATATTAAATATATATATGTATATATATATAAATATATAAATTATCTTATTAAGGCATCTCCACAATCCTATAAGGTAGGTACTATAGTTATTACTATCTAGCTTTGTAACTGATTAAGAAATAAAATCAGAAAGCTTAAGTGACAGTTCTACAAAGAATAAGCCCTGGAGATGAAATTTGAACCATAGCCTGACTCCATGTCCGGTACAGTCTAGTACTGCTAGTATTTACTGAGTACCTACTAGGCACTGTGCAAGGCACTGGAGAAACAACAAAAGGCAAAAGATAACTCCTGCCCTTGAGAAGCTTACTGTCTAACAGCATATGATCCATTATACTAATAAAGATTCTCAAAGTCAATTTAATAATAAGCAGTTTTAGGTAAGACAAGTAGTCCATATGTATGTAATCTCATATGGTGAAAGGATTCTAGGAAAGGCAATCTTCCAAAACATATCTCCTCACTCATCTATGACATTGTCTCTAATTCCACCATTACACTTCAATGCAAGTTATAAATTCTTTCAGATCCATGTCTCCAAGTGCCCTTTAAAAAAAATATCAGCCTGGTCAAGATAGAAGTAGCATATTACCTAAAAAGCATTGCAGTGGTCCAGGTGTTTAGAAAAGAAGCCTCTTCTAGGGGCAACAAAAATATAGGAAGGCAAAGGACCTTGTGTTGAGATGTGTTTTTGTCACAACACATATATAATAATCTTTCTGAAGGTTAGGTTCATGGCTTGTCTCCACTTTCTATGTCCCCTAACACCTAACACAAAACTTTAGGCTAAATATACTCAATTCTTAAACCCATTTCTCATTAAAATTGATTTCTGTCCTCCACACTATTATGATTGTACTCCTCTGCATATGTAAAAGATTGTCAATGTCTCTTATTAAATGACACCAAGAACCAATTGATATACTTTAGTATACTGTGTTGAGGGCAAAATACATTGAGATTATCATCTGTGATGTTTAAAATCTATATTGTGTGATCACCTTAAATTAGAAGCTTCAGCACCAGTCTTTGGGCATTAAATATTTATTAAAGCATACAGGTATTAACATGGAGTTCAGAAAGTTAAGAAAAGGCCTATCTGGCCTAGAGTTCCAACCTGGTTGGGTTCTTCCTCAAGTCCTCCTCCACAAGCCTGCTTTAATCAGGAACTCCTCCTTGCAAGCTGATTGTGGAAGCTTGTTATAGGTCTGGAACAGAGGTGGTCCTTACACACTGCTTCAAGCTGATTGGATGGCATCATCAAATCCATTGTCTTTGAAGGTGTTCTCAAGTTGAGTTCACAGTCTAGCTTCTGAGAACAATACCTTCTTAAGGGTTGGCCAGGTGTGATTACAATCCAGTTAACTTGAAGTAGGCTAATCAGCAGTCAATCACTCTCACTTGATTCAATCAGTCTAGATTAATCTCCAGGTGGGTCTTTAAGTATCTGCTAAATCCCATTATTTCATCACACATCTCTACTGTAATGGACACAATATTTTAATGAATGAATTTTTTTCTATCACAATCATGTCATATAGTTGACATATTGGGACTACAATCAACTAAAACTCATGTTTCAAATGCAACATTCCTAAATGAACTTTTCCATATTCTAGTTGATTTATTTTAAAATCTAAGTAGAGGACTTTGCACTTATGCTTGTGATTTTTTTTTTTGGTGGGGCAATGAGGATTAAGGGACTTTCCAAGGGTCACACAGGTAGTGTCAAGTGTCTGAGGTCAGATTTGAACTCAGGTCCTCCTGAATCCAGGGCCGGTGCTTTATCCACTGTGCCACCTAGCTGCCCCATGCTTGTGAAATTTTAATTTTTTATATTCAGTCTACTTTTTCAGCCTCTTGAAATATATTAGGTTATGAATGTAATTATCCAATGTAGTATCTATATCAGCTTTATGTCATTTAGAAGTGGCTATTAATTTCTTCTACATTCTACACAAGTCATTGATAAAAAACCTGAAATAAGGTAGAGCCAAGAAGAGATCTCTATAGCATGGCACTGTACAAAGATCTGACATCAATCCATTAATCAACACTTTTTGGATATATTATTATTAATCCACTGTTGTGTTAATCTTACACAATTTGTCCCCAAAGCAATCATACTTTTCCTGACTTGTTTACCTCCTTGATCTGAACATATCCTTCTCACCCTTTTAATTTTAAGCATTTTTATTAGCCAAGACCCATTCTGAACTTTCGCCAATGTAAGATAATTTTCCATACTATCTGTCCCTTATTATGTGTGCCTCCTTTCATATTGTATACAACTTTTAAAATATGAGTGTATCAGATTTCGCTGGATAGCTACAACTGTTTGTGTAAGTGTTCCTTACTTTTCTTCCACATCAATATCATTTAGACTTGTATATTTAGGACTTCACTGTTGAAAGCTTCCCATTCCTTTTAGGTTACTTCCTTTTTGAGAGTTTTAGGTCATTGAATCATATCTATAATTGACTATAATTTTGCAGATCTGAATTGCTAAATTCTAGGATATCACTATGAATATTCCCAGTATTCCCCTCATTGAATATTAAATATTCTGAGAAGACGGGATTATATTCTCTCAGTGTTCACAGCATTTTCATATCACCTACTATATTTCCTTTGTCCCAAATGTCCCTTATTTTTTCATGTATTTTCTGAGAGATGAAAATTTAAACAAAGTTAAGAATATATCATATGTGCAAATAAAAACAACTCTGAGGTATCACGTGACACCTATCAGATTGGCTAAAATGACAAAAAAGGAAAATAATAAATGTTGGAGAAGCTGTGGGAAAATTGGAACACTAATCCATTGTTGGTGGAGCTGTGAACTGATCCAACCATTCTGGAGAGCAATTTGGAATTACGCCCAAAGGGCGATAAAGCTGTGCATACCCTTTGACCCAGCAATACCACTTTTGTGTCTTTTTTCCAAAGAAATCATGGAAAGGGGAAAGGGACCCACATGTTAAAAAATATTTATAGCTGCTCTTTACGTGGTGACAAGGAATTGGAAGTTGAGGGGGTGCCCATCAATTGGGGAATGGCTGGACAAGTTGTGGTATATGAATACAATGGAATACTATTGTGCTGTAAGAAATGATGAGCAGGAGGAGTTCAGAGAAACCTGGAGGATCTTGCGTGAGCTGATGATGAGTGAGATGAGCAGAACCAGAAGAACATTGTACACAGTATCATCAACATTGAGTGTTGATCTACTTTGATGGACTATATTCTTCTCACCAATGCAATGGCACAGAAGAGTTCCAGGGAACTTGTGATGGAAGAGGATCTCCAAATCCAAGAAAAAAAAAAAAGAACTGTGGAGTATAGATGCTGAATGAACCATACTATTTCTTTTGTTTTTGATGCTGTTGTTTTTTTCTATTTTGAGGTTTTTCATCATTGCTCTGATTTTTTCTCTTATAACATGACTAATGCAGAAATATGTTTAATGTTATTATGTGTATATAAATATATATATATATATATATATATATATATATATATATATATATATATATATATATATATATAACCCATATCAGATTACCTGCTGTCTAGGGGATGGGGGAAGGAGGGGAGGGAGGGAGAAAAATCTGAAATTGTAAAGCTTGTATAAACAAAAGTTGAGAACTATCTTTACATGTAACGGAAAAAAAATTAAATACTTTATTATTTTTAAAAAACAAAAAAGAATATATCATATACTCGAATTTTAGAGGGAAAACATTTCTAGCATATTTATACATATTCAAAATTCACCATCAAAGTTATGATTTGCCACTGTGAAAGTTTTGTAGCATATATTAGAAAAATTATCAATATCCTCAATTTGGTCTACATGACATCATATTTTTATTTCTTTCTTGTTATCTTCCCCAAATTTATCCACTATGCTTCCAACATCAAATTTGTGGATTGCCAAACATGTATCTCCAATTTTTAAGATAAAACTTTCAACTTCCTTTCTATTCCCTAGAAATGTATCCATAAAAAGAACACACACACACACAAACACACAAACACACATACATAAAGAGTCTTATAATGAAGCTAAGGAATACATCAAATACTTGGCTAAATGTGCTAGCTTTTTTTTTTCTTTCCATGAGATGGAGGAGGGAGAGGGAAAGTACGTGATGTAGTTAATGAAGATAGAAGGTTGAAACATATTGAGAAATATAGACATAGACATACTGAAAATTAGTTTATTTAATAAATATTGGAATGACTTATGTTGTAGAGGTTTTTCCTGTTCAGGAACAGGTGAGATGAGATTATTTCTCCCAACTCTGAATCTTATAGGGTTTCAGTATAAGTATAGTATAAGTAATAACAATTTAATTCTATATTCAGTATAAATATATCTGACATGTGATGAGCCCAGAATCACATCCTAAACTTGAGGGAAATCTGAGGCGACCTGAAGGGGTTAGCTGGAGGGTCATATAGGTCAAGAAGTGCTTGAGCAAGAGGTCTGACTACTTCTGCTGGAGTTACATTATTAAAATTAGTCAAAGGCAGTGTACTTAAAGATTGAAGCATATGATCACTTTGATACTAAAAGACCTAGCTTTATATGTGAATTTCTCATATGGATCTCATCTGTAGATGTGTTTTTGCCTCAATTTTGAGACATTCTGTAAGGCATAAGGCACAGGTATAGTCAGTGATTTGACTATAGAGGTAACATGGATAATTTTAAAAGATAAGCACTTGTTTTCTATAAAAAGGTACTCAGTCTGCTTTGAAGTAGTAAAGGGATGGATTTTAGTTTAAAGAGTAATGTACTTGAGTCAGTTAATTACATTCAAGGAGGAATGTAATTAATATATGCACTCTGGAAACTGACCCATGAATACCATCATTATATTTTAAGAAAATAGGTGAAAGAGAAATAATCCTTTTTTCGGGTATAATTTAGTTAGGCTTTTCACTGATGTAAGTGAGTTGGCATTAATAGATTTTTTTCTTGGGTCCTTGTGCTTAGGTTTAGATCCTGAAAAATATGGTTTTGGATATTTCTTCCTTAATCTTTGGACCATTTCTAATGGTCACTGACTCAAAAAAGACATATGTGAGAAAAATACCTTAAAAGAATGTCCTGGGGCAGCTAGGTGGCGCAGTGGATAGAGCACCGGCCCTGGAGTCAGGAGTACCTGAGTTCAAATCCGGCCTCAGACACTTAACACTTACTAGCTGTGTGACCCTGGGCAAGTCACTTAACCCCAATTGCCTCACTAAAAAAAAAAAAAAAAGAATGTCCAATGATTCATTAAGTTATAATATGTGCCTTTTTATTTACTTAATTTTGGTTTTGTCATAAAATTAATTTCACCCAAAATAAATTTCTCATTTCCCCAAATTCAGAGTAAGTTAAGCAATGAATGAAATTAATGTTCACAAATTACTGCTTAAGATATGAAAATAACCAAACTTTGGAAAAACATTAGGTGGCAATATCCTATTTTTTAACACTAATACTTTTAACATTGGTACAACTTAAAAAGTAATAGTTTACTTATAAATTGAGAAATGAGTCAAGAGTGGTGGTGCATGCTTGTAATCCCAGCTATGGTTGGGTTAGAGGGTGGCAGGTCTCTTGATCTCAGAAGTTCTGTGTTGAAGTGGGCTAAATAATTCAAGTGTCTGTACTAAATTTGTCATTAGCATGGTAATCCCCTGGTAGTGGCAGACCACCAGGGTGCCTAAGGATGAGTAATCTGCCCAGGCCAGAGAAGGTCAAAGTTCCCTTGCTTATCAGTAGTGGTATCAGGCCGGTGAGTAGCCACTGAAGTTCCAACTTGGATGAGATAGGAAAGCAGACATAGTTTTAAAAATTAAGAAATGAGCACCGTTTTGAAGTGAATAAAATGATCGATATTTTGCCTCAAAAACCAATTTCAATTGAGAAAGTGAATTGGACAATAAACAATAACCCAAATGACAGGAAAATCATCTGCTAATAAAAAAAAAAACCTAGATGTATTGTTGAGGTGAACGGGGCAGGGGAAAGTGAATATAGAAACTTAAGTGTTTTACAGAAAACAATATACATTTCTTATGGAGATGGGAGATAATATTTGCCACAAACCAAATTTTCTCTCTCTGCTGTTTTATCAATGTTCTTTCATCTCTCATCAATGGCCCTTGTTATATTTTCCCCAGACCTTCTTTTATTTTATATGCAATTCAATGGATCTGGAATCTCAGCAATGTAGGCATATTCTCCCATGCTCCAAATCACAACCCATCCACAGCTATTCCTTTCATGCTGCTGTCCATGTTCTCCCATAAATCCTTCACAAAGCATTCACCCAACTTTCTGAACCCAACTAATCTCTCCAGACTCATTTGACATTACTCCTCTTCTCAGACATTACTCCCCTCCATAAACTCTAAAATGCAGCCAAATTGCTCTTCTTCCTCTTCCTAACACTCCATCTTTACTTGTACCTCAAAGACTGATTCTCTTTCTTTCAAGATAAAGGTTAGGCATCATCTCCTTTATGAAGCTTTTCCTGATATTCCCAATTGCAAGTGCCCTCCTTCATAAAGATACCTTATGTTTAAATAATTTAAACACATTTATACTTAGTCACTTTATGTGGATAACATATATTTATTTGTGCTTTTGTTATCTCTTCCATTAGACTATTAGCTCTTCACAAATAAAAACTATTTCATTCTTTGTGCTTCTATCTCCAGCACAATGAACAAGTGTCTGGCACATAGTAGGTTCTGAATAAATAGTTGCTGATAGACTGATTGATTGAATTGCAGCCATAGAGCATCCTGGAAGAATCCTGATATTAAAAAGGAACATTATTTTAGAAAGAGTCTTGGGGTCACTAAAAGCACTTAGAGCAATTTCCCAAAAGCAATCTAGATCACTCTCTATCTTTTCTTTAATTCTCAGTTCATTTAATTGTCCTTCTACAAAGTCTGTCCAAAATATACATACTGATAAATTAGCTTTTTGGGTCATTCATTCAACTTCATATTATAGATTGGAGTAGAGCCATTTTTATTTGCTTTTTTTTCTTGTCTGCAGAGTTAGGCTGAAAGCTTCTGAGTGATTTTGAATTTCATTTATGAGGTTCTACAGTGTTTGCTTGATGTATAAATATGCATAATGTAAATATATATGTGTGTATATATATATATATACATGTATACATAACTTATACTTGATATCCAAGTATACTTAACATTCTGTTTATACCAAATATGATTATTACCTTTTATAGAGAATCTTTATTCCAATTGGACTCTGAATTGGATACCCTTAGTTATTATGGTAAACAACTTCTGGAAACATGGAACTTCTTATTTATTTTTATCCTTTCCAGATATTGATTATAACAGGTTCATTAAAATTATTTTTATAATTTTAAGGAATATTATCTTTCAATATATGCATAGGAAATATCTCATGAGAGGAAAGCCTACAAGGAAGCATTTCATTCTACTAAAATAAGTGCTTTCTATAGTCCAGAAAAATAAACAGTTTATTTTTATTTTATTTTATATAAAATTTTATTTGTTGTTTTCTTCCCTTTTTGGTTATCTTGTGATTATAATGATGGCCAGGTATAGAATATCATTTTCAGAGACTTGGATGTTTTGGGTTATATTGAAACAGTCTTTTTTTAACATTTAGAAACTAGACATCTCAGTAAATAGTAAGTGATATTTTGTCAATTACATTTTTTTGTTGTTACCAATAATCGGGTCTATAATTTGTTTCAGTTATTTCTATGAAATGTCCTGAGAATAAATCTCTTGAAACCCTACAAACTTTGTTGTATCCAGCACAGACAAATATACTTTACCTATCTCAGATAATTTTCTAATATTTTGCTTTTTTTGATGCCATTTCAATTTTTTTCATGTAGACCTTGAAGGACTGTGATATAGAGTCCAAATGTAGCAGATCCACTGTTACAAAAGGATGAAAATGTTATGAAGAAAAAAAATTATACATCTTTTCAAGTTTTTGTTCCTTTGTTTTCTTTCTTTATGCTGTATCCATAAATGCCACAGGGACTATTTATCATAATATGGTTTCCTGCCAAAGTTTCCACTTGTTTTCCATCCCCCAACTTTATTCTGTGTAATGAGGCAATATTGCTCAGAATCTTCCCCATCCTTCTCCATAAGCTTTTGAACATGAGTTTTGCTTACAAACCACCGCTGCCTTTAGCTGCCATATATCTCAATTTTTTATACTTATTTTAAAATTTTTCCCCTAATCTCATCCCATCAACATTAACTTTTACAGTTTTTCTAAGAAAACTGAAGAATCTTATCAATCATTAAGATGTGGTGTCTATAATGCAACAAACAAAATTATTTTTGAAATATTTGGATGCTGCATTTTGTATGGAGAAAACATCTTTAGTATTGACTGATTCAATTATTGAATTTTCATTTAGTTCATATTGTCTTAACTTTATTTATTTTGGAAGTTTTATTAATGTCTTTTATGCTTACCATAATCACTTTCAAATATGCTTCTATATTTCCCCTCTCCAATGAGACTTTGTAACAAAGGCAATTTTTTTCAAAAGTACAGCACAAATGCTTGCTTCTCATAGCAAATGGAACATTTCACATTTATAGTTCACTCCTCTCTTTAACAAAAGAAGGAAGGTATATTTTATCTTCTCTTTCCCTGGCCTGTGTGACCTAATTTTAATCAGACAATTTCATCTAATTGTTTTTTTCTTTAAAATCTTGTAGTCATTATGTATATTTGCCTTTTTAAGAATATTTCATTCTCATTCTCTTTAACCTGACCATTTCAGGCTTTTTTCCTCCCCTTTCTTACTACAACCTCCACACATCCTTAAAAAGTCATCCCTTGGGGGCAGCTAGGTGGCACAGTGGCCCTGGATTCAGGAGAACCTGAGTTCAAATCCAGCCTTGGACACTTGACACTTACTAGCTGTGTGACCCTAGGCAAGTCACTTAACCCCAATTGCCTCACCAAACAACAACAACAACAACAACAACAACAACAACAACAACAAAAGTCATCCCTTTTGTTACCTTATTTCTAAACTCCAGTCTCACATCACTAATTTGAACCTGGACATTTCAAACTGGATATCCTAATTATATCTCAAACTCATGTTCAAAATGGAGCATTCTTTTTCCTCACAACCTATCCCTCAACCAAATTTCCTTATTTCTTGAAAGGAACCACCATTCTTCTAGAATCGCAGGTGCCTAACCTTTGCTTTATTCTCATCTTCTCACTCTCATTCCACAAATCCACTTACTTGCCAACCATTGCCTTTTCTACTTCCACGACATCTCTAGCACTTTCTCTCTTCTCACACAGCCACAGCATTAGTTGAGGATCTTATTACCTCTGCCCTAGATGTATAGACACCCCTGCCTCAAATCCTCACTTAAAACCATTCTCCACCTGTCAAAGTAATTTTTTTAAGTGCAAATCAGACCATGTCACTCTTATATTTTCAATGGCTCTCTACTGACTCTAAGATAAAATATTAACT